>NC_051225.1:40855957-40865957 GCF_015220715.1 Pygocentrus nattereri
ACGTTCAGAGTGCTACGTAGTCCGAACAAGGCTTAAGCCCTGTCCAGGAAACTGACCCAACGTGTTTGAACAGACTGAAACTGTGACGCAAACAACCAGAAAAATAAACCATCAAGACTTTCATTTCGTTACCCAGTAAACATTTAACCATGAATCTAAAACTACAACTGCTAAATGTTAAAGGCTCACAGCTCAGAAGAGCACGGAATAGGTCAAATTCAGCTTTTCTGACACTCAGACACTCAGACACAGCTGCTCAGCTGCGCTTGCTTAGGTTTCGGCTTTAATCCTGCTAATCTGTGTCAGTGGAACACTGGTTTGGCAAAATCAGGTCTGCGCCGTGGTGCGTGGATCTGTCAGTCTACTGGAGAATCAGCACTAAAGACAGCAGAGCAATTGTTCCATATACCGTTAGAATGTTTTCGAATGTTGGTTTTAGTGCAGGGAATGTTTAGTACCTTTCCTTGGAGGGGTCCTTGTATGAGTTTGGGGTATTTCTGTGTAGAGCTGTTGCCGTGACCCAGTTTGCCATAGTCTCCATCACCCCAGCTGAACACCTCCCCTTCACTCGTGAATGCCAGCGTGTGACCATCCGAGCCCTTGGATGATGAAACCTTCTTAATAGCGCGATGGGGTTCAAAGGTTAGCTTCTTAAGAGTGGACTGGTTGTTAGAATCCCCCAGTCCTAGGCGGCCGTAGCTCCCTTTCCCACATGCCCGAACAGAGCCGTCGGAAGAGATGACGAAAGTGCAGTACTGACCAGCCTCAATCTGAGATTACAAACAATGTAGCACAAAACATTAAAGCCGAGTCAACAAGTAAACATCCTCCTCTGAGTCTTCCAGAAACAACGTTACCTTCATTAACTCTTTTAATGGCTTTCAGCGATAACGATGGGCACATCGTTGCATTGCTACGACTATTGAACATTCTATCAAAAATGATCTTGAATTTAGATTATGTTCTATTATCTTTTTCAGATTCAATGTAGATTATTCTGAGCTCTTAAGTTGCTTGGTAGACTGCAAGGTGTCATTTATTCCTGGAAATAAATACAGTGGAATAGCACGGAAAAAAAGGAAAGCCATTTAACTCCGGGGTGATTAAAATCCCACAAATCAGGGTCCTTAAGCTATGAGTCTCTACTCCTTCACCTCGTGCGGCTTCTTACGAAAATAACGTAAATATTAGGTGAATTATTAGTGTAAATGCAACTAGGATTTGTTTTTAAATGAAGAGAAATTCAGCCAGGACAACTTTTCTTGTTGAATGTAGCAGCTAGTTAAATTCGTGTGCTTGCTGCTCTTCCTCCCGCTGCCTCCTTCGCTCTCTCTCCTCTTCCCCGACCTGAGCTGTGCTTAGCAGTAGTCAAATCCAAAGCACTTTGTTTTTTCTAGATTAAAAATGCTCAACAAGTTTTTAAACCACAAAAATGTACACTGGCAGGTGGTCTGTATACACTGGCACATTGGCAGACTATAACCTAAGCACGGGAAACCCTGTTCAGAGATATCGCTGTAGATTTGACAGTAAAGACTATTTGACTGACATGAAAAAAGGCTAAGTGTAAATCACAGTTTTTGCATAAAGCGCAATTGAATGATCTCACGCTGTTTTGATAGGCCACTGTGCGCTACTGGCGACTCGTGAGTGTTTAGTTTCATAAACAAAACTTTGTTTCCCCTCAGACAGGCAAAAAACTAGTGCACTGAAGCACATGCTTTCATAAATACAGGTAAAAGCAGTGCTTCGAAAATCTTTTTCATTTGCGATTTTAATTGCTGAACGTTACTGAATAAGAGGTTGGTCAGTGTAGTGGGTAACACCTCTGCCTTCTACACTGTAGACTGGGGTTCAATCCCCACCTGGGTAACCACCCTACACTATACCAATAAGAGTCCTTGGGCAAGACTCCCAACACCACCTTCGCCTCTTCTTCTTTCGGCTGCTCCCTTTAGGGGTCGCCACAGCGGATCATCTGCCTCCATCTTGCCCTATCCACTGCCTTCTCTACTTTCACACCAACCATCTCCATGTCCACCTTCACTACATCCATAAACCTTCTCCGAGGTCTACCTCTTCTCCTTCTACCCGGCAGCTCCATCTCCAAGGTTCTTTGCCCAATATATCCACTATTCCTCCTCAACACATGTCCAAACCATCTCAACCTGGCCTCTCTGGCTTTATCTCCAAACTGCTCCACCTTCACTGTCCCTCTGATCTGCTCATTTCTAATCTTGTCCATCCTGGTCACTCCCAACGAAATCTCAGCATCTTCATCTCCGCCACCTCCAGCTCAGCCTCCTGTCTTTTAGACAGAGCCACAGTCTCCAAACCAAACATCATAGCAGGACGCACTGCTGTCTTGTAGACCTTCCCTTTCACTCTTGCTGCTATCCTTCTGTCACACATCAGCCCTGACACCCGTCTCCACCCACTCCATCCTGCCTGCAGCCTCTTCTTCACCTCTTTTCTACACTGTCCATTGCTCTGGATGGTTGACCCAAGATATTTGAAGTCATCCACCTTTACGACCTCTACTCCTTGCATCTTCACCTTTCCACCTGCCTCCCTCTCATTCACACACATGTATTCCGTCTTGTCTCTACTGACCTTCATTCCTCTCCTCTCCAGTGCAAACCTCCACCTCTCCAGATTCTCTTCTACCTGCTCTCTACTCTCACCACAGATTACAATGTCATCTGCAAACATCATGGTCCATGGAGCCTCCTGCCTGACCTCATCTGTCAACCTGTCCATCACCATTGCAAACAAGAAGGGGCTCAAAGCTGATCCCTGATGTAACCCCACCTTCACCTTGAAACCATTTGTCACTCCAACTGCACACCTCACCACTGTCTCACTATCCTCATACATGTCCTGCACCACCCTAACATGCTTTTCAGCTACACCTGACTTCCTCATACAGTACCACAGTTCCTCTCTTGGCACCCTATCATCTGCCTTCTCTAGATCCACAAAGACACAATGCAGCTCCTTCTGACCTTCTCTGTACTTCTCTACCAACACTCTCAACGCAAAAACTGCATCTGTGGTACTCTTTCTGGGCATGAAACCAAACTGCTGGTCACTGATCTGGACCTCTCACCTCAGCCTTGCTTCAACAACTCTTTCCCACACCTTCATGGTGTGGCTCATCAACTTTATACCTCTGTAGTTACTGCAGCTCTGCACTTCACCCTTGTTCTTAAAAATGGGGACCAGTCCACTGCTTCTCCACTCATCAGGCGTCCTCTCACTCGCCAGGATTTTGTTAAACAACCTGGTTAAAAAGTCCACTGCCTTCTCTCCTAAACATCTCCATACCTCCACAGGTCTGTCATCTGGACCAACTGCCTTTCCATTCTTCATCCTTTTTAAAGCTGCCCTCACTTCCACCTTACTAATTCTCTGCACTTCCTGATCCACTATCTCTCCCCCCGTTGTCCTCCTCTCTCTCTCGTTTTCCTCATTCATTAGTTCTTCAAAGTCCTCCTTCCATCTACTCAACACTCTCTGTTCACTCACTAGTACATTTCCCTCTCTATCCTTTATCAGCCTAACCTGCTGTACATCCTTCCCAGCTCTTTCTCTCTGTTTAGCCAAACGATACAAGTCCTTTACTCCTTCTTTACTGTCCAGCCTCTCATACAGCTCATCATAGGCCTGAGTCTTTGCCTTTGCCACCATTCTTTTCGCTATGCGACTAGCCTCACAGCACTCCTGCCTACTTCCTTCATCTCTCTGGTTATCCCACTTTTTCTTAGCTGCCTTCTTCTTCTGAATACTCTCCTGGACTTCCTCAGTCCACCACCAACTTTCCTTGTCTTCTTTCCTCTGACCAGACGAAACACCCAACACATTCTTGCCAGTTTCTCTCACCACCTTAGCTGTAGCTTCCCAGTCCTCAGGTAGCTCCTCACTGCCCCCAAGGGCCTGTTGCAATTTTTCCCTGAACTGCCTGCAACCATCCTCCTCCTTCAGCTTCCACCATCTAATCTTTGGCTCTGTCTTCACTCTCTTCCTCTTCTTTGTTTCTAATCTCATTCTACAGACAACCACCCTATGCTGCCTTGCTACACTTTCCCCTGGCACCACTTTACAATCTCCAATCTCCTTTAGGTGGCATCTCCTGCTAAGGATATAATCCACCTGTGTGCATCTCCCTCCACCTCTTGTATGTCACCCTGTGTTCTTCCCTCTTCTGAAAATACGTGTTCACCACAGCCATTTCCATTCTCTCTGCAAAATCTACAACCATCTGACCTTCCGCATTTCTGTCTTTCACACCATACATACCCAGCACCTCTTCATCCCCTCTGTTCCCTTCACCAACATGTCCATTGAAGTCTGCACCGATCACCAATCTCTCCTCTCTAGGGACACCATCTACCACCTCATCCATCTTACTCCAAAATTCCTCTTTCTCCTCTAACTGACAACCAACCTGTGGTGCATATGAACTGACCACATTCAAAATCACACCATCAACCTCCAACTTCAGGCTCATGATCCTGTCTGACACTCTCTTTACATCCAGAACACTTTTCCCAAGCTGTTCCTTTGGGATTATCCCTACTCCATTTCTCTTCCTCTCTACACCATGATAGAACAGTTTGAATCCACCTCCAATGTTCCTGGCCTTGCTTCCTTTCCATCTGGTCTCCTGGACACACAGAATATCTACCTTCCTTCTCTCCATCATGTCTGCAAGCTCTCTGCCTTTACCAGTCATTGTCCCTATGTTCAGAGTCCCTACTCTAACCTCCACACTCCTGCCTTTCCTTCTCTCTCGCCAACACCACCTTCGCCTACTTCTGTAAAATGATCAAACTGTAAGTCGCTCTGGATAAGAGCGTCAGCCAAATGCCATAAATGTAAATATCTGCTGTAGTCTTAGTCACACACATTACCTCTGCGTGATTATAGCTACTATTGACCAAGTCCACAGAAAACCATTTTCCAATAGTGACTGAAAACGGATATTTTATTCTGCTAAATAAAAAGATCACTAAACAAAAAGAACACAATGAGCACAATTTTCTGTGATATGATTGGACAATAGTTAAGAGTGTGTGTGTGTGTGTGTGTGTGTGTGTGAGAGAGAGAGAGAAATGAACCAAAATGTCTGACCTCATGATGTGATAATTATTCTTTAGCAAATGATTCAATGCATCATGAAATTTTCCATTTTGACACAAATTAGAATTATTTTTAAAGAGGAGGAAATGTTTACACAATAGACAAGAGTAAAACAACGGATTAAGCCTTGATTGTTATATTGTATTAATAATTACAGCGTTTGATTACAACTGTTTATAAATTTACCAAATCGATATGCTTCAACGGCCACCTTGTGACTGATGCATCCAGAAAACTATCTGTGCTTACCGTCTGTGCGTCACTGAAACTGGGTGCTAGTTTAGGCTGGAGGATCTTCTCTTGAGTTCCCTCCACAAGCTGGTGGCTGCTGTTACTGCCCCAGACGTACACCTCACATGTCTCAGACACCATGGCTGCCTCGCCCGTCTGGATGCTGTCTGGACTTGCACATGTCCTTGAATAATCCGATGCCATGCGACAAACCTGTCACATCATCACAGGAAATCAGACGTAAGAAAATAATACAATAATACAATTAATCTGCTCCGAATTCTGTGGACGTTTAGTTTTACCTCTTCAAACAGACAGAGTGCAGCCTCATACAGGGAGCACAGCCCGTCTGGTGTGCGGGTTGGCTCCCTCCATTGGCTCCGGTCTGCAGATGAACCCTGGAAAACAGTCGTCTAGCATTTCATTATCAGCATGAACGATCATTTACTGATAAAGAAGAAAAACTACTTCTGTTAAACTGTTTAAAGTAATGCACTACAAATGTGCAACCGACAAACAAATTTCTAAACGTCTTCAGTCTAGACTCCAGCCATCGAGGTCTGGAGCAATTTCACAGCGCTTTATGAATCTGAAGTGTGGCAAATCCATGACGAGCACTGGGTCTACATTAAGTCCACATTAGCAGACGCAGGTTTTTCCTCTACAGCTGTAGTTTTGTTGACAAACTTACACATTTAAGAGATATTTGAATTTAATTCATTATAAATGTCCAAAATCTATAAGATTTAATCCCCAATCAAACTTAAAATCTCAAAATGTATTAATGTATTTCTTTTATTTTTTTTTTTGACAAATTTATATAACAGATATTTATACTTTTGAACAATAATATCCCCAAAACCTAAATTCCTCTTTGCGCGTGCATGCAAAAGCAACTTTGTAAGAGTTGTAATAGGAGCAATATAAATGCTTAATTATAATTTTAAATGTTTTTGACTTCTCATCTCAGTGTGAACAATAGCAGGTAACTAAAATCTATATAAGAGCGTGCTGCACTGGTTCAATCGCAGCTGTTTTCTGACTTGGGACTGGGCAAAGGTATCATATCTACAGACTCACAAATTTTTAAAATGTATTTAACGTCTGATATCTCAGCGTAAGCAGTGCTGGGTAGTGAGTAAGTGGCCATGACCGTGTCAAACTGAGGCAGACATTACATACCAGTGAGCGTCTCATCTGCATGAGAATGTTCATAAAGCAATCATATCCCATCAGGCCCTCCTGGCTCTGCACAGCCTGGCTGGGCTCCAGGCTACTGACTCCTGCCGAGGCGGCCAGCGCCATCTCCACCCACTCCAGCAGGTAGCGTAGGGAGCCCCGCTGAGCTGCCAGTCCAAGGAGCAGCTCACATGCCAGCCTCCTGCCCACCACATCTGCTCCCGAGTGCCGCATGGTCACCCCCTTCAGGAACGTGGTCACCTGGGCCAAGCAGTCCAAGCCCATGGGTGGAATCTTGCTTTCATTTGCCAGCGAGAGTGGCGGCAAGGAGCCAACCACCTCAATGGCGGTAGTGATGACATCATTACAGAGGTTAAGGCCAGGCCCGGTGGGTGGCAGCGTCCAGCTCTGTCGGAGTAAAGCAAAGAGCAGACTGAGACCTGTCCGCACACCCATCTCTATAAGTGCGTCTGTGCTGGAGCGGGGCCGCTCGCTGACCGCCTGCAACTCGGCAGAGCTCAGTGTGCTCTCAGGTGAGTGCTGCTGCTGTTTGACTTTGCCTTTGTCATGGTACTTGTTGGAAAGTGCATAAAAGACCCGTTGCAGGACTAGAAGGCGCTTGCGTAGGGCGGCAGCGAATGGCGAGTCGGAGCAGACGGTTTTGGCCAAAGCCAGCTGGCTGGCCAACAGCGCGTCCAGGTAGTGCTCTTGCTCATCACTGGACAGACATTCTCGCTCAAAGTCCGGCAGCTGGGGACCTTTTAAGCATAGCACCTGCTGGGGGAGCAGCACCACCTCTTTGTTGGCGAGGAGCTTGGAGTAGAGCAAGGCCACGCCCTCACGTGTGGAGATGGATTCGCTGTCCTCAGCGATCCAGGAGCTGTTCAGGTGCTCCAGCCATTTCAGCTTCACTGGGGGGATCATTGCGGCCATGGTGCCGCCTCACACACACGCCGTCACACCTGGAAAGCGATAATCATCAAACACTTTAGGTGATTTTTTTTTTCAGTATCTGAAGTATTCCAACATATTCTTATATTACTGGAAACATGATGGAAACATTTGGAATAAGCCAAAAAGGCCAAGCCTGTAAAAAAAGCTGTTTCTAAAGTACATGGACTTAAACACTTAAAGAATTACACTGTAAAACGGTTCACCTGTCCCACCCACACAGTTCAAATATCACACAAATAACAACAGACTGCCAGGTGTGCGTATAAAAAACCTCACTTAAAATAAATCAACAGTGAAAGCAGGTACAGACGCCTCTATATATAAAGCGCAGCAGTACAGACGCCTTGTTTATTTATTTATTTCTATAGTTTATCTTATATGCTGTATTTTGTATGATGCACATCTTTGTCTACTTGCTGCTCTTCATCTGCTGTAACAATGCAAATTTCCCCCAGTGGGATAATAAAAGTCTCTCTTATCTTACAGAGATACATTTTTTGTTAAAATACAGTACAACTACTTTCTAATAACGAGAAGCTTTTATTATGACATTAATAACATGAAGCTTTTATTAAATCTCCTCCTCTATCACAACAACTGAACGGGGAGTTCACCTAACTGTGGATCTGAAGGTTATTAAACCATAGAAGCTATGATTTTACTAATGTTATTTGCAAATTTAGCATTTTTCTTAAAGTCTACACTTCAAGGAATCATCTTCCATATATTCTATGTACCTTTTAATGTCAGTAATAATGAAATGCATCATAAGGAGTCTGACTCAGCAAACAGTAATGTAACAGGTGCTCTGCTTAGGTAACAAGAAGTTCCATGATATGCTGATAAGGAACTCCTCTTCCTTGCCTTTTCCTCGAAACACCTGAAAATAACGATGACACTGTATTACAGATAGTCAGCAATGCTGAACCTTTGCCAGTTCCTTACGGCAAATACCACTGATTCAAAACTCGTCCATCAAGTTAGGATATTTCCCATGAAACTGACTTAATAAAAAAAATTCCACAAAAATCAGCTTTGTGTGGTACAAAAAAGTATTCAGCTTGAAGAACCATCTTTTATTACTGTTCTCAATTTGTTGGCAAGAAATCACAGCTGGAAACATTGCACACTGTTCATTTACAGTAAACTCCTGCAGGGGACATCCAGCATCTTTTCATCCTTCATCTCTTTATTTGTTTCAAACTACATGTGGACTGCTTCACTGCGCATCACTGCAGTAAATCATCCGAGGAAGTTGTTCTATATCATTTCATTTCGCTAAAGATGTGTTGTTACCTGCAACTCGAGGCGAGTAATCCAGGTCCAGAAAAAGTAAAAACCCTCCCCGGGATTTTGTTCCAACTGTCTGAACACCTCCCCGGCCGCTTTGAGCAAATTAGACAAGTTAAGCAGTTGGAACAAAATCCTGTGGTGGATTTTTACTTTTTTTTGGACCTGGATTACCCACCTCTACCTGCAACGTTATGTACCCAGTTTCTAACTCATTCTGTGGGTTATGTACCTGCTCTAACTTACCTCTCAGGTGCAGTGCTTTAGACATTGTGTTTTCTAGCTGTGCGATTTCACAGTATTATAGTCAGACAGCCAACTTAGCTAGGTTAGCTCAGTTAGCTCATTAGCAAGAGCTGTAACCGACTGTGCTACAATTAAAACTCTCCTGCTCCGGAAAACTGACAGTATGAACAGTTTATCAGCTTCGTCATATCACCAAAAACTATCGATCGGCGAAGCCTGCGCTTTGCTCGGTCATCCCGCTGGCTCTGCAGCCCCTCTGCCCACCCTTCTTTGACGTAGCTAGGTTAGCTTTCCAGCTAATGCTAACTCGGGGAGGCGGACTGCGCGGAAGCAAAACAAAAAAGCAAAGAGGCTCGGAAAATGAAACCCGCGCGTTTCGCGACGATCTGTGCCCGTCTAACAGAGAGAGGACGGACAGAACATCGGACTAAGTGACCTGTTAGCGATCTGCCTACGGTAGCTAAGCTAAGCTATAACGTTACATCCCGTAGAGGAGCTAGCGGCTACCGTTAGCCAACAAACAGCGTCAGTACTAATCCTGGAAACCGAAACTCCTGGCTCGGCTGCGGAGCTGTGGCGTGAACGGGCGCCGCTGTGAAGCCAGTGCGCGCTGTTTATGAATAACTACGCTTTCCTGACAAACAGCTGACTTGCCAAGCCAAGACAAAGCCGTTACAGCGATATGTCAGGTCGCTACGAAGCTAACTAGCCAGCTGGTTTCCAGGATGCCCCGCCAGCCGCCCCTGCAGCCCGGCCCGCCCGTGAGTCAGCTCAGCTGGTGCTGCTCCCGGGTCTCTGGAGCGGAGTCCCGACAGAAGCCGCGCTCTAAATCACTCGGTATGCGCGGTTTTTGCGTCCTGCACAACTAAGACGAGACTTTATGCGCAGACTAAACACAGCTCGACTGCTCAAGGCCGTGAGCTCCTGCTGGTTCTGAAGCACAATCAGTGGAAGGTGA
>NC_051225.1:40870957-40995957 GCF_015220715.1 Pygocentrus nattereri
CTTTGGTTAGTATAATGTAAGAAAAACACCGAAAAGCAAAAACAGCACATACACCAACCACTCCCATCACATTGTCATGACCAGTTATGTAAACAGTAAAGAACACGTGGTTTTGGAATAACAACCTGTACACATTGACCTCCCACTAGAATCCACACATACACCATCTATAGTTTCCAGTTTGGCTGACTAGAGTCAGTAATAAGCCAGCAAGTAAATGAATTACTCCAGCCCCGTAACCAGGTTTACATAAAAAACAGTGATAGGTTTGTACACATGATATCCAACCCCAACCCTAAGTACACCTCCTTTTATGGACTTCACAGTGCTCTCAAACAGACTTGTTCAGAACACTTCAGTTTCCTATGAAAGGCTGTCTACAATAGAACCAAAGGAGTCCAACCAAAAGTTGGGACTGTGTGTTACTGCAAGAAATTGATTAAAATTTTACGGCATTCAAATGAAAACGTCATCTTTCCACTTGCAGAGCAGACATCATGCAAAAAACCCTCAAGATATGAGACACTCAGTTCACCCACCTCAGGCCAAAACTCAGGAAAAGCCAGGCAGTATTCAAAGCTAGAACCAGTGCTTTTAATCCAACAACCTAACACACTGTTAAGAATCTGATGACAGCTCACAACGAGCGTCTGAGTCTCCTGTTTCACATTTATAAAACAAGACACAAAGCGCCCATCGCAATTCCAGTTGGTCTTCGGCATGCCTTGCCGTGCTGAACACCGTTTACCATAACTGATGACTTGACCTGTTTAAAATGTTAATATTGATCAAAAAGTAAGAGCACATCTAATCTTGATTTAAATGTGTACATCAGTTCAATGTGAATGGCAATATTACAGCAAACCATTTCTTTTCAGTTTAGAATGAATGCAGTTGTGTAATGTACAGTATTATTTACTATAGCATAACATTATTCATAAGTAACTGATTTCTATATTTGAATGAACTACACTCAAAGTGCTGTATACGCTATGAATGAGGTGGTGACAGGTGTCCAAGATTTGATTAACAACCAAAACATTTACAAATATATTGTAACGATGGGGAGCGATGTTGAGGGGGACGCATGTGCGGAGACGAGCGAGATTTATTACGGGCAAATCCAAAATCAGGGTCAAGACGGTCCAGGTCCAAACGGCCAATACGGAGAACAGGAGGGACAGACATGACAAAATGAACACAGAACTCCAAACAGACCAGAAATAAACGAAACTCTTCAAACAGCACATCCAACAAACGAAGACCAGCAAACACAGGGTTTAAATACAAACCAGGACAACAAGGGACAGGTGGGAAACAGGTGGAAACAATCAGGGGTGGAGCCGTGAAACAAGAGGGCAGGACCGAAAACCAAAACAAAAGCACATGAACAGGACTGGGAGGGGCCAATCGTGACATGTACGTCCATCCAGTTCACAACAGTTTAGCTCTGCTCACTTACACTAAAGGAATGTTTCAGCCTCAGCTGCTTTTTGGATTAAGCACAATAATACAAGTCACCCAAATCAGAGCTAAGCTTAGTTACATATCTTAAAAGCGCAGTAACAAAAACAGGCTGTTTAATTCAAAGGAATAAAGAGAGGGTGGAAAGTGTTCACGTAAAAATGAATGACTGTTTCTGGCACAAGTGGACCAAAAATAAAATATGCGAAAAATGAAGGATACGGGCTGTTAAATAATCTCATTACAAGAGTTTTATTTAACAGGATTTTACTATATAATTTCTTTGAATTTAGACAGTTGCACCACACGGGAGTCAAGACCCTCAACTAATTTACATATGTGCATCCAGGGGGCCTCATTTCTGGGTTTCGCCTAAGCACCCACAATCATTAAATCCACCCCTGTGCATTAGAGCTGCATGAAATGGAAAATACCACATTGCAACTCTACTGAAACCTATTGCAACTGACAATATGTGAAAAACACAGTGAGCACAATGTTATTTGATGGTTAAAGATGCATTATGTTTGGTTAAATTGTTTGTGTTTGTTGGTTCACGTGAACCCCATCGTTTCATCCAAATACCCACATAAATCCATCTGGAACATTTGTGGTTAGTCTAGATGCTCACAGTACATAAAAAAGGCATTTTTCATAAGGCACACTTGCATATTGCAGCTTTATACAAAACCATGATAATATCATGATAATATTTAACAAACAGTGCATTGTGCAGCACTAGTGTATATGTATCATCTCTGCTGGTCTAGGTTAATTCCTGTCAGCAACTCTCCACCACAGGTCCTGTTCAGCAGCTCTTTCAGTGCCTCGTTCACATCAGCATTGAAGACACTGCTGAAGCTGCAGTTGGGAAACCCTCCGTTGCTCCCGGTGACCTGGAAGGATCCTACCACCTCCTGCACCCACTGCAGCTCCGCCCCCAGCTCCTTCTGCAGAGCCTCAAAATGAGCATGCCTCTCCTTGTAGCGCTCACTAACACGACTAATGCCACCCTCTACATTCCTCATGTCCTCCTGCACACTGCGCCTCTGTGCCTCCACCTTGCGGAACTCGTAGCGGAGCTGCGACAACTCATGACGGATGCTCTCGCTCTCCTCTTTGTACCACAGCTCCTTCTCATTGTAGATGGACACCAGAGCATCAATGTCCTCCTGCAGGCCATCATGGGCCAAAGCCAGCTGGCTGAATGTGTCCTCCATGGCTGCAATGTCCTCCACCACTTGGGCGAAGCGTTCGAAGTTCACGTACGTGTTGTTGGGTGGCATGCTTGAGTGCGACTTGACGGTGTACTCTCTCAGCCGCTTGGTCTTCAGCTGCCGCCGCTCACGTTTCCTCTCTGGGACTTTGCTGGGCTCCTCCTTATGCTCATTGGACTGTAGAGCCAAGGAAGAGAAGGGGTTAGAAGACGGGGTGAATGGCACTGAGATGTTTAGTCCAGCAAGAAGAAAACAGTGTTTCCCACAGCTCTACAATACTCTTATGTACTAGCTTGTAGTTTTGCCAACAAAGTTTAATTTTTATAATTCTGTAGCAAAGAACCAATAAAACGTTGAAACACATGTAGCTGTTGTTGTGTCCCAAGTTATGCAAACAAAGACCTTGTTGATACGTTATTACCCAAGAATACACTACACAGAAAACCCTGGAAAAACTAGGCTGTAAAAATGCATCAATCTTTGACACCTGGGAAATTAAAACTGCAATCAATTATAGTAACGTTCAATAAAGCATGCAAATTTTATATTCGATTTTGAAGTTAAAATATCGGTTTGGTTTTGTTCTTTTTTTTTTTTTTTTTTTTTTTTTTTTTTTTTTTTTTATTTAACCTGTCATGTCTGGCCATTTTTGCAATCGGAATGGTAATCCGAATGTACTGATGTACCAAACATATTTGTTTTCACAAGAAAAAGCTCTATAGGTTACTAAAGCCTATTCTTGTTAAAGTTTTTATTTTATTTGTTTGGCCAGGCCTGACAGGCAATAAAAAAGAGGACAGGAAAGAAAGAGAAGAAGGGAGGAGAGAGAAAAAAAAAAAAATAATAATAATAATAATAATAAATCATAATAATGATAATTAAGTAAGTAAATAAATAAATAGAAAAAAGAAAAAAAAAAAATAATAATAATAAAAAAGAGAGAAAAAACAAATAAAATAAGTAAATAAACAGACAACTAAATAAAAATAAATAGATAAATAAGTAAGTTAAAAAAAAAAAAAAAAAAAAAAAAAAAAAAAGGGGAGGGGAAAAAAACAATTATACAGATATACATACATATACATATTCACATATACATATACATATATACACCCAGACATAATTCTACTATTTGCTGCTACATACATACACATGTTTACATATCTATACATATGCCTCTATACATATACACCCACCCACCACACACAATTCTACTGTTTGCAGCAATGTGTATATGTGTGTATATGCGTTCACGTGTCATGTGTCATGGAATGTGCTCAGCAATGAGGGCAAGAAGCCGCAACCATGCCCCCGTGGTCCAGAGACAGATAGGGAAGGACCCGGGGGACCCGGACCATCCACAGCCCATTAGGAACTCAGGAGACCTGAGGCCACACGCTCCGACGGCCACCGCGTGCACGCCCCAGAGGACAAAGAATGGAGGCCCCAGACAGAGCGCCCACAGACAAAGGGCAAGTGACCGGAGAGCCAGAGGCAATGAGCAGCCCACCCCCCCCCGGCAGGCCAACATCCCCAGCATGAGCCGAGCATGCGGCCCCCGAGGGCCCAGGCGCCCGAGACCGGCCGACCCCCGGCAGGACCCCCCCCCCCATGCCAGAAAGGCCCAAACCACCCTCAGGACACAACCGCCAAGGGAGCAGGGCAGGGACCACGCCACGATGTCCAGTCATGCACCCAGGGACCCACAGGGCACCCATACCCCGGGTGTGGGGCGGAGTCGGCAAGCAGCGGGGAGCGGTGGGGAGGGGTAACTCCTGCCCACCACCATGTACCACAGATGTCCAGGCTCAGCAAGTCATAGACCCAGGCCCAGCTGTCCACACACACATGCTCACATGCACCCACACACACCCACACCCACACTCACACACGCCGGTCACCCACTCATGCATACACACGGAACATACATGGACTCACAGTATCGGCGGGCGGACACCAGCACGGGTCAGCGGTAACCCAGGGAGGCAGCCACCCCGGCCCCGAATGACCGGCCGGTCTCCCCACCAGGCAGGGTGCACCAAACCGGTGTGAGAGGACCTGCCCCCCCCCCCCCCCCCCCCCCCCACACACACTCAATATGTGTGTGAAATGAAAAGAATGTGTGTGAGCTACAGTGCAATTAAAATTGGAGGGACAGAGGCAATGTAGTACTGAATAACAGCACACTGCCACGCTGCCCCCCAAGGCCCTCAATGTCTAATGTGTAAATAAAATTGAGGGGCAGGTAGCAGTGAGCAGATAAGTGAGGTCACATCAGCAGCGCCACCCACCATCCACTGAGTGACACCTGCCCCCCAAAGCCCTGTGTGTACTGTACTGTGTCATGAAATGTGTCATTGTAAGGGGGGAAAAAAGGGGAGGAGTGGGACATCACGCATCACAGCGAGCAGAGCCAGGTAGGTGGCCCTACTCACTGTAGCATGGGCCCCCCTCCCCCAGAACCCCCATGTGTAGTGTGATGTTTGACTGAGTGGGAGGAGGGGAAGGGTCAGGATAAGAAAGACCGAGAGGCAGAGAACTACCCCTCGGAGGAAGAGAGCCAGCTGGCGCTAGCTCACTAGGCACCCCGGTTTCCTACACCCGGCCGCGGCGCAGGGAAGGCCGGCCCAGGGCCCGAAGCGGCCAAGCCCCCAGGACACCACCGCGCTCCAGGCCGGCGCCCGCCCACACAGCTGACACAGCACAAAACATACACACCCACACGCACACAAGAGACAACAATTATCACACATACACATACTCACGGTTACAATACACATACTCACGATTACAATACAAACACACACACATACATACCAACACAAACACACTCACCCGCACAAACTTCACACACACCCATATATACGCAAACACAGTGGTCCTGGGTCCAGAACCAACCAGCCCTATGTGGTTGTCCCCCTACTTGAGTGCCCCACCCCTCCTCCCGGGAGGCATCAAGAATCCTGGAATGCCAGACAGACACCCCGGCGCGCCCCAGACCCCCCACCACCCGGCGGTGCGCCCAGGGGGGCACAGACCCCTCCAGCGCAGGGAGGAGCCCAAACGGGGGACGGGCGACCCCAGGCGCCAAGGCCCCAGATCCCACACCCCGGCCCACACAGAGGAGGCCAGCCCCCCGGACGGGGCCAGCACCCACCCCCACGGGTCCCCAGGTCCCCACCCCAAGACCGTGAGCGCACACATCCAGGCCCCCCACCATCAACAACAGGGCCCGCACACAGAAACCGCAGAGCGTCAGCCCCCATCTCCAGTCCAAGAGCCATCAGACATCCAAATCCCCCAGCCCACCCCCAGCCACCTGCTGGGTACACCACAAGACAAGACTACAGCCGGTTACCCCCATCACGTGATGGAGCTGATCAGTGGGGACCAGAGGGATTCAAATGTAGTCAATTGATTTTTAGTGGTAGCAGACATTCTTTCCAGACTAATGTGGTCTAGAAGTAGGTTTCTGTAGTGAGTTATACATAAATCATTTTTTGATTTCCACTTCATGAGGATAGTTTTCTTGGCGATGCATAAGGCAGTAAGAACTATATGTGATATATTCGTTTCTATGTTTAATTCACTTATATCACCTAAAATGCACAGTTTTGGTGAGGCTTGGATATCACAATGGAACCATGTGGATAAGTCTTCACATATTGTCTGCCAAAATCTCTGAACAGGCATGCAAGACCATATAGCATGCATATAATTTTCAATATAATTACCTGTGCAGTTAGTGCATATATTTGTTTCTCTGAGGCCCATTTGGAACATTCTGTGCCCTGTATAATGTATTCTATGGAGAGTTTTGTATTGTATAAGTTGTAAATTTGGATTTTTAGTCATTTTAAAAGTATTTAGACATATCTGTGTCCAGAAATTTTCATCCGGGATGATGGAAAGATCTCTCTCCCATTTTGTAATTGGAAGGGATATTGAATCATTAATTTTTAATAATAATTTGTATATTTTTGATAACAGTTTAGGGGTATAGAGGTTTAGAAAGTCTGTTATCCACACAGGGATTTCTAGATTTAGATTACTTAGATTAAATCTTGCCTGTATGATGGACCTCAATTGGTGATATTCCAGAAATTTGCTACTGCTAATTTCATATTTTAAAATAAGATCTTCAAATGAAATAAAGGTCCCATCATGAATAACATGTTCTAAATTATTTATTCCTTTTTCTTGCCATTCTGAAAAATTCAGTACTGTCTTTTTCCGACATATATCGGGATTGTTCCAAATGGGTGTTAATTTACAAGGGATTAGTGAAGACTTAGCCATCTTTAAGAATTCCCACCAGGCTATCAGGGTGGTGCTTATTGTAAGGCTTTTAAAGCAATTGTAATGTTTAATGCTGGAGCTAATGAGAGGTAAGTCAGATATTTTCAATTTCCCACAGAGTGTTTGTTCCAGATCCAGCCATGGGCTGTCTGAGCGGTTTGATTTCATCCACCTTGAAACATACTGTAGTCTATTGGCTAAAAAATAGTGATAAAAATTTGGTAGTTCTAGACCACCGCTGCATTTTAGCTTTTGTAAAGTCTTCAAGCTTATTCTAGATGTTTTACTTTTCCATAAAAATTTAGAAATATATGAGTCTAGCGACTTAAACCAAGCAATAGAAGGTTTATTAGGGATCATTAAGAACAGATAATTTACTTTAGGCAGAATCATCATTTTTATTGTGGCAACTCTCCCCATGAGAGATATAGGTAGAGAGTTCCAACGTGTGAGATCGTCCTCTATTGTTTTTAGTAAAGGAATATGGTTCAGTCGTACCAGATCTAACAGCCTGGGAGAAAAATTTATACCTAGATATCTAATGTTGCCCGACTGTAGTGATGTAGGTATGATGTTCTGAAATTTACAATTCAGAGGCAAAACTGTTGATTTACTCCAATTAATGGAGTAATCTGATACAGATGAGAACTTATCTATAAGTGTGATTGTCTTTAGAAGAGCGGCTTGTGAGTTCCCGAGGAAAAGTAATACATCATCAGCATAAAGGCTTATTTTATGGTCTGTATTTTCTGTTTGGATTCCTTTGATGTTTACATTCTGTCTGATTTTTGCTGCTAGTGGCTCAATGAAGATGATAAACATTGAGGGAGAGAGTGGGCAACCTTGTCTAGTTCCCCTCTGCAGACTGAAGCTTTGTGAGATAAGATCATTTGTCCTAACCCGTGCATTTGGAGAGCTGTATAATGTTTCGATCCAGTTTATAAAGGATGGGCCAAATCCAAATTTATGTAGAACTGCTAACAAAAATTTCCAATTTACCCTGTCGAATGCTTTCTCTGCATCTAAAGAGACTACTATTTTTTCTAATTTGTTAATGGAACAGTAGTCTATTATATTTATTAGTCGGCGTGTGTTATCGGCTGAGTGCCGGCCCTTGATAAAACCTGTTTGGTCCGAATGTATAATATATGGAGTGATTTTTTCTAATCTTCTTGCGAGAACTTTGCAAATAATTTTAAGGTCTACATTAATAAGAGAGATTGGGCGATAGCTAGATGGAAGTGTTGGGTCTTTGCCTGGTTTAAGAAGCAGGCTAATGTTGGCAGAGTTCATGTTTGGGGAGATTGTGTGGTTATTCTTGATTTGAGTCACCATTCTGAAAAAAGTAGGTTCTAACACAGGCCAAAATTCTTTATAGAATTCTGCTGGGAACCCGTCTGGGCCTTGGGCCTTTATTATTTGGAAGGTGCTGTATTGCCTTATAGAATTCAGATGATGAAAACGGTGAATCAAGAGTCGTAATCTGATCCTCATTTAATTTAGGTAGATTTATATCATTAAGAAATTCTTCAATTTCAGCATCAGATGGATTAATCTGTGATGAGTATAAGGCTTCATAAAAGTCTTTAAAGGAGTTATTTATTTGTTGTGGGTCATGAGTAATATTACCGACCGAGTCTTTAATAGAGTGAATAGCTGTTTTTTCTTTATTCAGTTTTAACTGATTGGCCAGGAATTTTCCAGATTTATTTCCATGTTCAAAGTTTTCCAGACGCAACCTCTGCAACATAAATTGTGTCTTCTTATCAAGTATTTCATTTAATTCCAATTTAAGTTTCCTCAGGCTGTTAATTATATTTTCTTGTGGTGATGCAGCATAGGCATTTTCTAAAGATTTAATTTTCTGTTCCAATTCTAATATAAGTGTTTTTTCTTTATTTTTCTTATGTGCGCAGTAAGAAATTATTTTACCCCGCATTACTGCCTTTCCTGCTTCCCATAGAACACATGGCGATATTTCCGGCAGATTATTTTGTTCTAAGTATATAGCCCACTCTCGTTTAAAATAATTAATGAAATCTTGTTCTTTAAGTAATGATGTATTAAATCTCCAGTTCCTAGTTGGTGGTGTAATTCGTTTCTGTGTCAGAGACACAGATACAGGTGCGTGATCACTAATAGTGATCGGATGTATCTGAGTGTCTGTGATTTCCGTCATCATGGAGCTACTGACTAAAAAGTAATCCAAGCGGGAGTGGGAGTGATGTACTTGTGAGAAAAAACTATAATCTCTCAGAGTGGGGTGATGTGAGCGCCAAGCATCGCAAAGACCAAAATCCTTCATGTATTGTTTAAGAATGTCTGCAGACTGCCAGTTTCTTTGACTCACTGCTGTACTAAGCCTGTCAATCTCTGCATTAAGTACCAGGTTGAAGTCCCCTCCTATTACAATTGTGGTATCAGAGTGATCAGCAAGTGAGGTGAAGAAGGTATGAAAGAAGGAGGGATCATCAACATTTGGTCCATATATACTGGCAATACATAAATCTATATTCTGAATAGATAGATTAAGTATTATAAATCTGCCTTCGGGGTCTGACATCGTGTTTCTAATAGAGAAGTTTATCCTTTTGTTAATTAATATAGCTACACCTCTTTGTTTAGAGTTGTAACAGGCTGAGTACATATGAGGAAACTGTGAAGAGGAGAGTGTGTGTGCAGATGTTCTGGACACATGTGTCTCCTGTAGGAACACAATGTCAGCCTGCAAGTCGTTTAATCGGTTAATAATTTTCACCTTCTTCTCCCTTGAACCAACTCCACGCACATTCCATGAAACAAACCTCAGTGTGCTCATATTGAAATTAATCGAGAAAGTGTTGCGTGCTCACTGAAGATGTGTGTGTGTGTGTGGATGTGTGTGTGAGTGTACATTGCATGTTATGTGTCCTGTATAGCATTGTGTGTGTTGTGTAGCAAACATGTTGGATGCAGAAAGAAAAGAAAAGGAAAGGGTGCTCCAAAGTGACAAATATAGCAAAAGAATGAGGGGAAGAGAAAGAAAAAAAAAAAAAAAAAAAAGGAGAAAGAAAAAAAAATAAATAAATAAATAAAAATAAAAATAATAATTACTTAACATAAAGTCCACTATGCTGTCTAAACCGGCATTAATTGTTATATATAGACATGTAAAAAAAGAAAAAAAAACAAAACAAAGAAGATGGAGAAAAAAGGCGTTTGTATACACAGGTCACCTGATCAGTATAGCCATGGCGTGGTTTTCTGGTCGCGATAGAGCTGTCCGTTTATATAGAGTTTGTCCACCGCGATGACAGCTCGTCAACCTTCTTGAATATGTTTTTTCCGGAGAGGGAACAGGATTTTGCGTCGCTCCAGGATCTCTTTAGGAAACTGATCGTTGACGCTGAAGTCCGTTCCTCTCAGCTCCCGTCCGCGGCTCTTCACCAGCTCTTTCTGCTTGAAACGTTCGAATTTGGCTACGATTGGTCTGGGTCTGTGTGCCCCGGGTCGCTTAGCTCCTATACGGTGAACACGATCGAAGTTGATGGTTTTAACAGTGTCTTCCGGGAGCTTCAGGTAGGATTGCAAGAACTCTTTCACTGTCGTTTCCGGGTTTTCCTCCGATTTCTCCGGTAGACCCGAAAACACGAGGTTGTCCCTCATGCTGCGGGCCTGGAGCTCGGTGACGGTTTCCCTGATTTTTTTATTCTCCTCCGAGAGCCGGGTCATTCCCTTGGTGAGGGAATTCACCGACTCTCTGAGAGCGGCGTTCTCCACAGCAAGTGCTTCCACCTGCTGTTGGCTGAACTCTACCGACTCCCGGAGAGCCTGAAACTCCTTGTGAAGAATTTCCAAAATGGAGAGGCGAGCGTCGAAACTGGACAGCTTCTTATCGATGGACTCCAAAATGTCCGCCACTTCGCTGGACTGAGAAGAAGCCCCTGGTGAATCTTCTGGGCGACTCCTCTTGGTGGATGGAGCTCCTTTGTTGCTGGACGGAGTGTTGGTTGGTTTTCCCATTACGACTCGGTCGAAACACTCGTCGATGTAAGCTTGCAGACTGTCCAGATCTTCTTCACCGTCCTCCAGTGTACTTCCGGTAGTGAGTAGTTTATTAATATAAATTTTATAGCTTTTAAAGTTGTTTTATAACTGTGTTGGCTAAGAAAACTAATCCATGTGGTTTATAGATTACTGACTTGCTGCCTTGCTCAATATTGCCGAGGTTCGCGTTGAAGTCTGCGTTACTACAGCATAGCGTCTTCCTGTCTCTTCCTCTTCCTGTCTGGTTTTGTTCTAACATTTCAAAAATAAATGCGCTGAGATCACAAAGCTTGTTGTGTTGTTTTTAAAGTCTACACTCTTAAAAATAGAAATGCCAAAAAAGATCCATTGGAGCGGATGAACCACTTGTGGTTCCCCAAACATTTCAGTGCATTAGAACACACTAAATGAGATGTGCAAGTGTGAGGAACCTTCACATAGTGCTATGAATGCATGCTAATGTAAGGTTTACCTGGTTTCGTGAAAATATACACAATTTTCCACTCACCCCAGATGTACTTGCCAAACATGTCTTAAGCTCAAGTTTTGCTTCTTTAGCTGAGAACTGTGGCGAGGCAAACAGTGCAAAGTTGAACTGAGTAGTCACCTGCATCCAAACATTCATCAGCGTGGCTTAGGGCCAGTATAATTCACTTTGAAGTGTAAAAACGAACAAAGCTGCAGGCAGACAACACGGTCTGTATTCACAAACTACCTCAAGAGTAGGGGTGCTGACCTAGGACCAGTAATTGTGACAATGGCCATTATAAATCTGGAGGAATATGATTTAAGGTCAGTGCTGCTTGGTGAATACCAGCCCAGGTGTTATCTGAAATGTCGCCCATTGCATGAAGGTTTTGTTCATTTTCAGAGATCACAGTAAAACCCACGGTGCTCTAAACCACATCGACAGTTCTGTGCAACTTGCTGAAGACCTGGATTGGTTTAAGCAGGTTGAGAGGTGTTCTAACAATGCATTTCTAATAAAAGAATTCAGGCTACTTTGATGTTTCAGTTCTAAGTTTTGTTAGTAACGTTCGCCTCAAAGTGCCAGCTCTAAACTTTGGATGCTGAATGTCTTGGCTACTACATCTGGGGTCAGAGGAAAATCAGGTAAGTTTGATTTTTAATACTTTCAGCCAAGAACAATTTAGGATTATGCATTGCATTGCATTGTTTACGCTGCATGTTCAGAGATTTACACCCCTGAGAAACTTTAAATATGTAATACCTTGATCCAGGGATGGTTTAAAGCATCTTGAATAGTGAGTCTTTTCCTGCAAAGTAAAAAACCCAAGATTTTTGTTAAAGATACCCTGGACTATACGTTTGCAATCTGAAGTGGTAAATTGTTCGAGTTCAACTCTGTCAAAACATCTAAGGCGCTCTTTCTCTTTAACATCAACTCTTACTTGGTGTCCTTCTGTAGTAATTGTCTGATAAAGCTCTTGGCAAGTTCGCTGGTGTGGCCGAAAAACTCATCATCAAACACATAGTTCATCGCTGAAATGTTTCCTAAGGTGTCTTGCTTTGTCTCTCCTAGGAATGGAGATGCTCCGCTCAGCCTACAAACACACACACACACACACACACACACACACACACACACACACACACACACACACACACACACTCAACATATAACCTATGATAAAATGCTAAAAGATGTTATGAGTCAATATTTCTTCTTAACTTACAGAATATATGTGATGACTCCTATACTCCTACAACAGACAAGCAGCATCAGTTAACTTATTCTGTATGTATGCATTTGTGTTTCAGGGTAATAAACAAAGATCATCAAGACAATATACAGTTAGATTTTAGATTCATATTAGATGACACAAAGCCTCACCACATATCTGCCTCCAGGCCCAAAGGCTCATAATTCACAATCTCAGGAGCTGAAATGGCAAAAAAAAGTAATGACATCAAATTAACATCATTTAAATAACATATGTTTAAAAAACATAGCTGGCTTGCTAAAAGGTGTCATCCATTTTTCCGTTTTTATGCTGGGATCATAATTTATGCGTGTCAAAGGTCTTACCTACAAACTCTGGAGTTCCAAAGATGTTTTTAAATTCAGCCCCTTCAGCGATTTTGTGAGCCAGGCCAAAATCAATAAGTTTGATCCGAGGCAGAGGAACATTCTTATCAAGAAGCATGATGTTTTCAGGCTACAGATAAGAAAAGGTTACCACACATGGACCAAGTTAATCATACATACACCAAGAAACCTGTCTCTACTAACAGAGCACAGTGTTCAAATGTACTAGATAATTAAGTATTTATTTAATTAATCATATAAATATAGCCGTGTTAAGCAAAAAAAGGAAACAGCTTGTCGAGATCTCATCTCCCTGTTTTATATTAATGATAGTAGCCCCACATATTGCGATTTAATGTATTAATGTTGTGATTTGGAAATTTGGGAAATATTGTATGTTATGGTTCCCAATCCGGAGGCCTAACACAGAATCACTCATCTGTAATCAGAGCTTTCTTTCTCTGTATGACTGAACTTCAGGTGGAGTCAGTACTGAGTAACTACGTGAAGAGTGATGGAACTCCACAAACACCTTTATGGTTAGTGAATGTACCTTCAGGTCAAAGTGAGCAATGTTTCTGGTGTGCAGGTAGTGCACGCCCTCCAGAATCTGTTTGATGAACTGAGTGGCCTCTTCCTCACTAAGAGACTCCTTCTGTGCCAAGAAATCAAACAGCTCTCCTCCAGATACTCTAAACACAATTATCCCGTATTAAAACATTATCAAAGTCTTATCAAAGCTCTGATCAAATATTGACTGTTCGCTCATTACATAACACCAAAGTCAACTGTGAGCCTCTGAATACGGTGCAATGTTAGATACATTATATGGCCAAAAGTTTGTAGACACCATTTCAGCTAATGTGTTTTTTTTTCTTCTTCAGAATAGAAATTTAGAAATTTAGAATAGTTTGTTCCTCTGTTGCTGTCTTTGCTCTACAGATACTGATGTTGGTTGATTAGTTATGGACCAGAAACAGAAACCCAGCACATGTCAAAGATATTGGATGGTGCTCCAGAGCACCATCTCTCCAGAGAATGCAATTACACTGCTCCACAGCCCAATGCGTAGTATTCACTTTGCATTATGCACCATGACTTTACACTCATGTGCTGCTACTCCAGAATGCCCCATTCTATTGGCAATGCTTTTCTATTGAGATTATACAACAGTGTTGCCCCTACAATAATATAGGCTGTGGGGCCCACCCAGCCAAAATCGTGTGCTGACAGAGATACAAACGTTAGGATATAACTCACAGGCCAACATTTGCTTCCTAGTGTTCATTTCTTACATGGTATTTGCTCAATTTTGAGCAAAATAATTGATTTTCAAATTGTTTCAAATAATCTATTTTCAAAATTGAATATACTAAATTCAGGCTTATGTCAAGCGGTTCCACGCAACTGTGTTCAACAGCTTCATGTAGTCTGTGAAATCAAGTACACACAAGTGAGTTTTAACAAAGTCCTCATAGGAAAGTCTGTCCACTCCACGGCTATTTGGCAACGTGCCCGGGCAGTTATTTGCACTCATACAAGACCAGACTCCTATCTCCTGTAAAGAGGAAGAACCTATAAATCTGAAACCGAAAGTCATGTCAATGTTTCAAATCATTATCTGTAAAAAGATATGAAATATGATTTTTCAGCTTGTTCTCTTGCAGGTCTCTCACAGATCTCCACAACAGGGTGGGGTGGGGGCGGGGCTTTCCCTGATTGGCTCTCCTTGTAAAAAGACACCATATGAGCGTTATGAGCTTTCCCATTTAAAGGCTATTTCAACCTGTGTCCAGTCTTTTCCCCAGTATTCCATTTAGTAGGGTTCAGTTACTTTTACATAATTCTATCAATAATTCCATCAATTCCATCGGCGATTACTACGGGACTGATCTGTCTTTACAGAACACTCTGCAAAAGATTCCATGGCAACTTAAATTTGCACCAACAATAACGAAGCTTGACGGTTGATTGCTTATTGAGTGATTAAGAGAAACGTACACATAATAGAAATATAGGCAACACAAACGTAGTGAGTAAAACAGTAAGCAAATAGTTGATGTCAGGGGCCAGTGAGAAAGATTACAGTGACCAAACAAAAGCTTATGAAATAAATCTGACAATTCACTTAATTAATAACTTAAATAAATAACACACCTAACTCAGTTTCACTTAACGAGCTTTTGTTAAGTGATATCACCCACAAGAAACCCACAAGAGTGCAACATTTAGTCTGATCAGGCGTAATTATATATATTATATTATATATTATATATAATATTATATATTATATATATTTTTTCTGAGATATTAGTTTAGGGTGTTTGTTTTATTCAAATTTGTGCTGTAGTCCTGAAATGAGAATAATAAACACTAAAATGACTAAAACGTCGTGTTTCACCTCTTCTGTTATTTCAGTGAGCTAAACCAGCCCCTGCTGGACGTTTACGGACGTAAGAAATCAACTTCCTAAAGCGTTTTCACGTATCATCAAACGCAGATCTCTTTGGGCTTTCTTGCGATGGTCCCAAGCTGGTTCAGTATCAGACTCCTTTTTTATAGACCTGGCAGACTTAAAACTACACTGGTAGCTGCGAAGGGTCTGAAAACATCTAGAGGAAACACTGGACAGGCTGCGTGTGCAACTGAACTGAGTGTCATGAGTCGCTTTTAAAGTAGCTGAATTTACTGATTAATTAGAATGGGTGTCCGGATACTTTTGAACACATAGTGTAGGCAAAATAATCAACGTGTGTGCGAAAGAGTAAGTATGTGTGTCCTCACAGCTCCAGAATCAGCACAACATCGGTTTTGTTCTCGTAGACGTCGTGCAGAGTGACGATGTTGGGGTGGCGGATCTGCTGCAGAATGCTGACCTCCCGCTCGATCTCCTCTCGTAGCACTCCACGCCGGCTGGCATTGCTCTGCCTCTTTTTTATGAACTTGGCGGCAAACTCTTGGCCCGAACTCTTCTCCCGACACTGCTTCACAATGGCAAACTGCCCACTGATGCACCAGCAGCACAAGAATTCGAACAGGACAGTCACTGTTTAACCTCTTCAACACTGGGCTTATTATTACATGTTCAAAATAAGACTTCTCACTCAGTAACTGCTATGAAATTAATATGTAGGAGGAGGAGCTGAAATGTGGGCCCACATATGGGCCTTTACAGATGAAGGAGTTCATTTGCCTTTAGAAATTAAAGTACTAACCACACATTCAGCACATCCTCAGCCGATTAGACATGCTGCTCAATAAGCACCAAACAACAACAAGGAATTTTGTCCCGTTGGCAGGATGGCCAATCTGACAGTGGTAACGTAATTAAACCTCGTAAAACAAGTCAAATAGGTAAGCGGCGCATTAATGAAGGTGAGACTGTTCACTACAGTCCTACCCCTCAGAGAGCTGTGTGAAGGTCCATAGACAGAATGAAGGAAACCCTGAAAGTTTAACCTTCCTGGAGCAAACAATCCTTAAAATATGTCTTCTAACATTTTTGAATTACTTCTCACTCATAGTTCATTAAAAAAACAGTGAAATTCAGTTGAAAGTGCAGATTCTAGACAGTCCACACCACATTTGAGTTTGTACAGTTGTATGTATGACATGTTGACATGTTGTATGAATGTAACTTATTTAAGAAAAAAGATTAGGTCACATTTTATGTTTTATTTTGTTAAACTAAGCAAATAAATAGAAATTATGTGCTAACATTCATAAATATATAAATAACATATTTAAGTTTGTTCTGTTGAAGATGTTTGAACTTATTTTCCCTTAGAAAATCAACAAAACATGTAAAGTGGCTGCGGGGCTGCTGCTCACACAGCTTCTCAAATGTGTTTTACGTGTAACTAAGTAGAAGAGGAGATTTTATTATAACCTGAATTTGACGAAACGTCGTTGCTGTGCGTACGGTCTTGTTTTGTTGAAAGAAAAAACATGTATTGCATTTTACCTCTGTTTGTTTTGGTTTACTGACATTGAAAAAGTGGTAAAATGTCTTAAGTGTAGACTGAATATACATTCAGGCCAAACGAAATCCCACAGAACTCACTGATTTTGGGAGCAGCATGAAGAATGTAGCGCTTATTAGGCTCTGGGTAATCAACACTACAGCGAATGTCAGGTTAAAAAGGACTTCTACGGCAGTGTGAATAGCCTAGGAGGGGTCCTAAAGATAGCTCTCTTTAGCATCCCATCTGGGGTCTGCAAGGCTGGACATAGCATAGCTGCTAGGATCAGATAAATGTGCGATATGTAAACGTGTTTACTCTACTGTGTTTACTCTGCTGTGTTTACTCTGCTGGGTCTTTAAAAGCACAACACTGAATCTTGTGAGGTGTCATCAGCAGATTCAGATTTTTTTTAATCCAGCCGTTATTTATATTCACCGCCCAAAGAAAGCAGCAGGGCTAATAGGACACCCATCAATCAAACTTCTCCAAAGTGGGCGAAAATGAGCTAAACTGGACTTATCCTAATACGTTGTGAGAGCACAGTACTGAGACCTGACATACAAAAATAAAACCTGCACTCTGTAACACAAACCAGACAAAACATGAAGCTTTACCCGACGCACGCATATCACCTTAAAGCGTGCCTCTTATTTTTTATAAATCAAATGACCTACATGAACTAATAATAACCAAAAATAATAATAATAGCCAAAGCTTCTGGAGGACAACAGATTTTTGCTCTGTTCCTGACTGGGCTGAAGCAATAAGTCAACCAGTTACTACTAGTTACCATCCCTGACAGAACACTGTACAACACTGCAACACAACATGAACACTCAAAAGGCAGCAACAACTCAATGCATCCAATGTCATATACACCCATGGCCACTTTATTAGGTACAACCCTAACCCTAACCTGTTCAGTCGCTTGTTAACACAAATGGCTAATCAGCCAATCACACGGCCGCAGCTCACTGCATTTAGGCCTGTAGAGGTGGTCAAGACGACTTGCTGAAGTGCAGACCGAGCATCAGAACGGGGAAGAAAGGGGATTTAAGGGGCTTTGAACGTGGCGTGGTTGTTGGTGCCAGACGGGCTGGTCTGAGTATTTCAGAAACTGCTGATCTGCTGGGATTTTCACGCTCAACCATCTCTAGGGTTTACAGAGAACGGTCCGAAAAAGAGGAAATGTCCAGTGAGCGGTCAGTTGTGTGGACGAAAATGCCTTGTTGATGTGAGAGGTCAGAGGAGAATGGGCAGACTGGTTCCAGATGATAGAAAGGCAGCAGGAACTCAAATAACCAACCAGAATCTCTGAGGAACGTTTCCAACACCTTGTTGAAAGTCTGACACGAAGAATTAAAGCAGTTCTGAAGGCGAAAGGGGGTCCAGCCTTTTACTAGCAAGGGGTACCTAATAAAGTGGCCGGTGAGTGTGTCCTGCACATGCTGAGTGAAAAAGAAAGGGAAATAGTCTTTTAACCTTCCAAGCTCCTCTCCGACCTCATAGAAGTCTTCCACCTTCTCCTGTTTAAACACAGCCATCCTGTTGGATTTTTAAAGAGAAAGAGAGAGGGAGAGATGGACGGCAGGGTTGCTACATTAAGCAATGCCTGTTTTTTTGGTTTCCTCTGCTCGTTGTAAGTGTAGCCCCCCAGCCCTGCACGCCTCCAAATGCACTGGAATATCAAATCAAGCAGATCAATTTTTTTGGTCCCTGAAAAAGGATTATTTCTACTTCTCTCAAGCCACTGCTTCACATCTCACTCACAGATGACTCACGGCTTATTTCGGACTAAATAAAAGTAAAAATAGCCAGACGACCCCAGTGACCGGTGAAAATATTATATTACACTTTAAATAAAAACATGCTCTTTCTCCATCGGCCTATAAAACACGTACTTGTGACGGTGACAGTGGCTGAAGTTGCTGAGCTAAATGGACCAACTAAGACTAACATACGTCTGTGAAAGTGCATTAAACAGAAACTTACCTCTTGATCTGTTGTGTGAGTTCAGTTCAAAAGCTTTGCTCTGTTTTGTCTCTCCTGTGAACAGCCTGCCTGACTGAGCGCGTTCCTGTGCTCGAGCCTCGCTGTCTGTCTAAAACAGGACGCCACCTGTTGAACTCATGGCTGCATAAACACTTTGCCCACTGACTAGAGAAGCTGCCCTGTTTGACAGATGTATGCAGGCTGTAATATTAGGCTGTAATATTCGTGTCCGCACAGCTTAACGTCCTTATGTGGAGCAGCTGGTTTGGAAAAAGACTCGTTATGTTGTGTCGGTCCACTGATGTGGTGCAATATCTGTTACTAAGGTCAGTTTTCTCGCCAATCACCTATCTACTGATATGCTACTCTAAAAGCTGTAGTGACATGATATTTAACAGCAGTGAGAAGTTTCAGTCTACATGTTTTTGTGGACTGTTTAGCTGAATGAACATAAGACCTATAAAAACAACGAAGGT
Source organism: Pygocentrus nattereri (assembly GCF_015220715.1). Lineage (NCBI taxonomy): Eukaryota > Metazoa > Chordata > Actinopteri > Characiformes > Serrasalmidae > Pygocentrus > Pygocentrus nattereri. The sequence continues at coordinate 40,890,447 of NC_051225.1, forward strand.
GAACTTAGCACAATGTGAAACGATCATTTATGTGCAGTTTTCTCCAGGAATAAAGTCACTGGCAAAAGTTATTGACACTCTTAAATCAATGAAATGACACAGGTGACTGTGCTTCACTGAAAAAAGAGATTGAAAATAAATGATACTGTAAAACATTCACCGCTCTTCCACCACCTCTGCATATTTGAGCTGACTGGGGAGTCTCTATTTTTTAAAAACAAAAAAATGACACACTATCAGTCTAAAACGTCTACAGACGTCACAAAATGACTAGTTTTGCATAGCAATGGTCAAATGTTCACCCGAAACCCTCATCTGCTCATAATCAGAATCGAAACTAATGTTCAGGTGTTTGAAATCACTTGTCATATTAGTAAATTTTGCTTTTCGCACCGTAAACATTGTGGATTAATATACTGTATGCTAGACGATAGATGAAATTTCAAGATGGTTTATTCAATATTTCAGTTTTTATTTGGGACACCAAGAAGTTATTCAATGGAAAGTAATACAGGCCTACCAAAAAAAATATATATATACCTGGAATCAGCCAGAAATGAACCCAACACCAATCGCCAAACTAAACGGGCTGTAAGAAGCTTTACAGACCGGCTGGAACAAAACAACATCAATACTGATCTGGACAAACTGACCAAACTGAGCTGAACCTGATATTGGCTCAGTTTTATGGCTCAGTCTGATTTGGTCCGACTCTGAAGACGAGACGACACTAAATTCCCAAACTGTCGTCTCCACTGAGCAGCTTTTCAGTCGGCAGCTGTGACAGAAGAACAGCTGAACAACCTGGAATCAGCCAGAAATGAACCCAACACCATTCGCCAGACGGGTCTGATCTTCAGAGTCGGACCAAATCAGACTGAACCATTTCTAAGGAGAAAACATGCCAAGAGTTAACCAGAAAGCGTCAGAGTGACCCAGCTAAAATATGAGATGAAGTTTTGTGGTTGGATGGGAGAGAAACGGAAGTTTCTGGACAAAATTCAAAATGCTGCACGTGGTGCGAATTTAACACCGCCAGGTCCTCAACAAATGCCATCCCAACAGTGAATTATGAGGGAGGCAGCATCATGCTGTGAGGATGCTGTTCCTCAGGAGGAACTGGGCGTCATGTTACAACTGAAAGACGGATGGGTAGCACACAATACAATACTGTAAGATAATCTGTTAAAAAACTAAATCTTGGGAGGAACTTCACCTTTCAGCAGGATAATGTTCTAGCAGGTACTAGTCTGAAGGGGCTGAATACGGACGCATGCAGCGTTTCTCAGTTTTTATTTAAAAAAAAACAAAAAAACAAAACAAAACAACATCTGCTGACAAATATTGAATTTTGCCCTTGGAAATGTACTTTTGAACATACTGGTTTGCAATTAAAATAGTGGCTGGAACATTTTGTAAGACGAATTTGACGACTTTTACGGGGGCTGAATATTTTTGCAAGGCACTATATTTACACAAGACAGCCGGAACAGATAATGCAGTAAAATCACAAGAACCTGTCAGAGGTCCAATCGAACAGGTAGATAGACACCCTTTAACAATGGCACTATTCACAGGCACACTCTCGCACACTGACGTGTAACGGAAAATAGGCAAATGAACTCGTCTTCCTGTAGCAGGGCAGGATTGCTGAGGCGATAGCGGGAGGGTGGTGGCAGGAGTGTCCAGGTGAATTTTCTGTGTATCTGTATTTTGGAAGCTGTAAAGAGAAAAGGAGATGGTAAGGATGGAGGAGATACAAGCTGCTATGAAAAGCCGATCAGCCAGACTGAAGATGTGTGCGGATAAAACGGAAGGAACAGAGTGGATGGAAAGAACTGAAGGCGGACTGAGGGAACAGGTCCTGAGGTGGTTTGTCGAAACCCAGGCTTCACTCATTCTTTGTAATGGAAACTTCCCCACATGGTTTCATGGCTTCGTCCCCAGACAGTAAGAATATATATGATAAGGTTATATCTGCAATTTGAGTGTGACTGTAGGGTAAGATCTGGTGAAAAGCAGCAGGAGAGCGGGGAGGCAAAACCTACCAAAGGTAAAAAGGAACATAAATGGTCTATCAGTTAAGCAGGTTTGAGCAGGAGCAGCTTGTGTTCTCCTTCTCATATCCTCTTAGCAATGGGTGGTGGGGTGAAATGCGTTATTTCTGTTATATAATTCACAATATTTGTATTCTGGATCAAAAGGTGAGCATGAGACAGCAAGATCTAATTAGTGAGGAGTATTTTCCATTCAACATAAACCAGGAAAAAATATCATTGGCTGTGCATTCCATTTTCAGCTGAGCATAAGTATTGGGACAAACAAGTTTAAATTAAAATGATGTTGTTTTAAGTTCGTATTTAGGACCAGGTCCCTAACGTGGAATAACTGACTCAAGAATCTTGATAACTTTAACTCCTGATAGCATGTGATGCTCTGTAGAGCCTTTCGGTTAGTCCTTGTTTTGGGAATATTCTGACTTCAGTTTCCTTTTCAGCTGGTAACTTAAGCTTTGTTGGGATTATATCAGGAAACTGACGTTTTTTTTCCCTCTCCTTGGTTAAGGTTAATGAGTTTGGAGGCATTTGCTTGGACATGGGTAGACGAGATGTTTATGTACACATCATATATCATTCTGCTACTGCCATCACCAAAACCTGTGAGAAAGTTCTAGAAGCAGCCATGTGTGCCCAAGCCGTGGCACTGCCTCCACCATGCTCCGCCATCTCTCGATCACTTTGTTAAAAATGAATCCATCCATATATCTTCAGGGACAGCTCCAGAGCTCTTCTGGCTCATCTCTGCTTCACTGCGAATTGCCTTGCCCCTCTGTCCTTGGTGCAAACAAGACGTTTGCATGTTGTAGTGTAGGGAATAGTGACATGTTCACCCTGTGGGCAGTCTTTTAATTCTATGGAGGTTAGTTTTGTGTTTATCTCCACAGTTTATCTCCACAGTTCTAAAGTCAGGTACACCGTGTGATTTTAGACATTTTGTTCTTTGGTGACAACTCACATTTCTGTGAATTTGAATCGTCCATCATGTACAGACAACGCCTGTGATTTATATGCTGAAGTTGTACAAAAGTGGCCATTCTGACTTACATACTGTGACTTGGGTGCTCACATTCAGGGGCGCCGTATGGGGGAAAAGTTAGGACGATTCTAAGGGCCCTAAAATATTTAGAATTTTAGAAGTTTTTGTGTTTTTTTTTGAGTCCTCAGTACAATGTTTAATTTATTCTGTACTAACAGAAACTAACAGTTTCTTTTTCATTTCTTGTTTTGGGCAAAAAGTAGATACCCAGAGAGCCTCTATACGGCAAAATCCCTGGTAGCACCCCTGCACACGAAATGCCGCCCTTACAGACATCACTGTCTGTGGACAATTTCTAATAAAGCTGTTTCATACAGTTTCACACTGCGCCCAAACAGGGCACGCTATGTCTAGTCATTTGGGATTGACCTGAATTGTGTGCACAATTCCATACTGGACAAATGCACCGTTTAATGCAGCATCGTTAACGTGTGCCACACTTTACAGGTCTTAATTACATTCAGTCTAACAGAGCAAAGACAACACATACAGACCAGCCTGTGGGTTTTCAGCCATACAGGAAAGACAAGTGACCAACATTTCTGATATCACAGAAATCTATCTGATCGTCTGATTGATCAATAAGAGCTAGTTTGGTCAGTTAAGTGGGCATTGCTATCCTCCTTACACTGCACGGCCAGTCACCAAATGGAGCATAAAACTAGTTCAATTGAACAGTGTATGACTGCCTTTACAAGGTTCCCGTCATCAGCTGCTGTGGTCTTCCTGGGATGGTCTGATTGTCCCAAATTGCTTTCATTCTCAAAATATTATAAACTGTTGTGTTTAGAATGCCCAGTTGTTCCACAGTGGTTCTGGCTGGTATTTGTTTAAACTGCTGTTCAAAACCACTGCTTACCATCATAAATTCTCTAGTTTTACAGCTCATTTTGTACATTTCAAATCAAAACAAGAGCCCTAACGCTTCAACGACTACAACTGATTATATACATTCACAGCTCTGTAACGTGGAATCACCTTTCATTCATTTGTTCCAATATTTATGCTCAGCTGGTGGCATTCCCACAAGAAGTCACAATAAACAGTATGGTTTATGTTGTATGAGAAATAAAACCGATCATTCTGTGGTTTTTTAGCTTCATGCTCAACTTCATCTAGAATATGAATTTTATGTATATATCCATCCATCCATCCATCTTCCAAGCTGCTTCAAGCAATGTAGCTTGTGCAGTTGGCCTGACTGCATGTCTTTGGACTGTGGGAGGAAACCGGAGAACCCGGAGGAAACCCACGCAGACACGGGGAGAACATGCACACTCCACACAGAGAGGACCCTGATCACCCGGCCGGGGACTCGAACCCAGGCCCTCCTCACTGTGAGGCGACAGCGCCACCCACCGCACCACCGTGCCGCCCTTTTATGTATACAGTCATATGAAAAGTTTTGAACACTCCAATTTGGTAAATGAAATACATTCAAACATCCTCTACAGGGTAAAAACTTAAATATGTGAATTTTAATAGTATATTCGATTTATTTGAGTTTAACATCCTGGAAAAAATAAAACAAAATTTTAATTTGCCTTTTGCACGGGCCACATTTTATGAATTATTCTTTCCCAAATACATGAAGTTCAGCAAATAAACAGTACTTATGCATTAAAACAAGAAATGTGTTTTCTGTAGAGGATCAAAACATGTAATTTGACCAAGAGTGGCAAAATTTTTGCATAGCACTGTGAAAAAAACAAACAAACAAACAAACAAACAAACAAAACAAGCCACATTACGTTAATTTTCCCAATATTTTGGTTCTCACTGCTTCTTCAGATTCTGGATCATATATTGTTTTAAATATTCTCTGACAGCACCCTTCTTATGCATCTTATTCAAATATTGTAAAGCAATATGTCGTTCCCCATGCTCCTCTAATTACAGCACGCTAATGTTTACTAGAGAAGGAAAAGATGACATACAGCTGCGGTTTCCAATCCCAGTCTTTCCAACCAGGTATGCTGGTTGGAAACTCCCAATATAGTAGACATAAGGAGTTGCTTGAGGTTACTAGACAGTTGGTGTAAAGAGCTGAGCTGGCAGACTTCATTAGGTTTAACTCCACTTCTTTCTTTACTTAGAGAAGCTGAAGATCATCTCAGAGATAAATCTTTTGGCAGCTTTCTTATCAGACTCAGTGAGAAAGCCAGTGGCTACATTCTCTCCTACAAGTAAGAGTTCTGTAGCTTGACGATGTTCACACATTATGTGACATTTGTTCTTTTATTAATGTGTACAAGTATAAAAGTAACTCTCACAGCATGAACCACTAACTGTACACGTGTTACTGCTTCTGCTTGTTGCTCCGAGCACTTCAGCTTTGCTAATGTATTGTGTTCTTGCAGGGGTCAAGATCGTTGTCGTCACTTTGTTATAAACCAGACCAAGGAGGGCATGCTGGTAGTTTCTGGTGATTCCATTACTCACAACAGTCTGCCAGAGTTGCTTGAATACTTTAAAACCACACCTATCCAGCCATTTGGAGAGTGTCTGATCTCAGAGAAGGAGGTAGAGGTGGGTATCAGGTAAAAACAAGAAGACGCAATGTGTCACTATGGTTTGAAAGGTGTTAGCAGTTTCAGTAAAACTTGCCATCACAAGCACACGGACTTCTTTCTGATCATTTTCCTTTATGTGCATTTCTACAGCCCCCCTCAGATGACCTGTACGACGTGGTTCACTGTAAACCCAGTGTGAAGTCAGGGGTGAGTGTTCAGGCCCTGCGGAGTTTATGGGATCACCGTTGTGAAGTCACACCGAAGGGCCCTCCTGCTCTACCCCCTAAAAGTAGCACCCGCAAACTCATCTCTTCGACCTCCATTGACAGGAACAACATTGTTCAGGTAATCAACTCCAGACACAGGCCCCAGACTTGGCGTAGAAAATGGGATTATAAACACGTTCACACAGGTTGCCAAGCTAAAACTAAAAAAAAAAAAAAAAAAAAAAATCAACCCCTCACTGGCACCTTGTATGATGTAGGTGCTATACACTTCTGTGTCAGGAGCCAAAGTCAGTGAGGGCATGTTAACAATAGACAAAACAAAGTGGACAACATCTATTTTTCTCAGTCAAGACAAAATCAGCATTGAAAATGGCTCAACTGTTATGATAAGCAACATCATTTTTGCATAAACAGATGAGAAACTTACCTCTTCGGAACGCCTTGAGCGGTGGACATATATCACACGGCATGGAGCAACACAGCCAGTCAGACCAGAAGTGGCCGAGCAGCACGGGGACCGAAGGACTTCATCAAAGGCAAAGAATGCATGCCTGGGAGAGTGAGGGATTCAGTTCCCTGGACTCGCACTTGCAGTGTTACTCAGAGTACGATGACCATGTTTCCACATCTGACGTACATCACAACAGCCGGAGCAGGTCATTACCTCATCTGGATGAGGATCACCATCACGGCAGCCACACAGCTCACTCTTTACTTGCTGCATCACCACACCTGCCCTTTGTTCTGCCCAAATCAGGCCCAGTCTCTTCCTTGTCTCAGCTCAAGGAACAGAACCTGCCTGACCTCCCTGACACTAACCTAATGACCTTACAACCTAACCCACTGTACCAGGCCTCCTCTGGGCTGTCTTCTGGGCCCACTAGCCACTGGGATCCACACTGCAACCCCCAGCCAAGCAGACTGTCTGAGATTTCCAGCAAAACCATCAGTGAACCTCTTACACCAGAAAACGCCTACCAAGACACTCTGGAGCATCAAAATACCTATGAAGACTTACCCACCATCCAGCAAACTAACCTCGCTACCCAAGAGAACACCTATGAGGACCTACCTGAGATCCAGCAAGGTAACCTATCTACCCAAGAGAATAACACCTATGAGGACCTACCTGAGATCCAGCAAGGTAACCTATCTACCCAAGAGAATAACACCTATGAGGACCTACCTGAGATCCAGCAAGGTAATCTACAAACTCAAGAGAACAACACCTATGAGGACATTCCAGCTACACACAATAATACATATGCAACTATAAAGGAGCTGCAGCCCAAACAGCAGAGCTCCCTGGGAAAGAAGGTAAGCAACCAGAAAAGACTGTACAAATACACTGCCAGTTCAAATAAACAAATAATTAAAAATACGTATTCTTTATACTTTCACAGACCCACAAGTGGTGGAAATTCAAACCAGATAACAAGAAGAAGTGAACAAGCTGTCAAAGGTCCCATGCAAAGTGAGGTGCAACTAGACAAGTGCACGTCTCAGTCAGATGTGCATGATATTATTATTATTATTATTCCTTCTTGCATATGTGCATAGTATTTATAATTCAGTGTTTTGTTTAGGAATACTATTTAATAATAGTAGTTTTAATGTGTAACATTGCCTATAGCTGTTGTGTAGCAGATGTGATGTGCTTAATCATTTTACTGGAATAAACTATTGACATACAAATGTTTTGCAATAATACAAAAAAAATGCAAGGCATGAATATACTCAATATGTCTTGGCAGTAGGTTATGCAGTTTGCAGAATATATATATATTACACACACACACACACACACACACATGCGCACAAATGCCCAACTTAGATGAACATTTATGTATATTTAATGTTATTTCCGGATTGTAGATTTAGTTTTTAGAATAGTTTTGAATACTGAACCATCAGAACCCATTTTTGACTGCCTTGAACTCAACGTGTGCAGATGCTGTAGTTCTGTAGTTTGAATTGCGTATTTGTGGAGAGAATTTAGGTCTTTTTTTTCACAGCTCTATGAAATCTGACACATGTACTGTTTTTAAATGGTTAAATAAAGATGATTAAATTAACAGTTGTCCCTTATTTATTAAGTAGACCACAGCTTGATTTACAGAATGATACACAAATAGAATACAGTAAACCCAATATACGTTTAGTACATATATGTTGAGTGTTTTTTTAAGGGAAACCCAGATTCCCACTGTTTCATGTGGTTACTTTTCACTAGTCTAATGTGCTCACATATAAGAACTGCATTCAAAGGATTATCTCTCAATAAATCTTTGCTTTGCATTATTAAAAGCAGGGTTAAACGGTCTACCAGCTGCACTGAAGTCAACAAAAATTACCTGAAAAAGGCTGAAAATGCATTAAAGGCTTTTCAGAAACAACATCTTTGATACACACAGTATTTACTGAGCTGTGTAGTGTAGATTATGAAAAAGCAACTACCAAAGGGTCGTTCAGCTTTCAAACATGAAATGTGAATGTTGAATCTGTTTATCTCATGTTAATCATTTACAGTGGGAAGTCCACATGAAAGCTGACCACCTCAAGTTCAGGTTTCCTTCATGACAAGTGGTCATAAAGAGTTTTCTTTCACGTAGTATCCATTTGAGAAAGACTCCACTGCGGGCAAGACTTCCTGTGCACTCAGTCCTTTTCTGCTCTTTAAAACGACTGAAAAGATCCTTTCACCTGCAAGCAGAAGGTAGCCAAAGAGACTGCTGTTAGTGTTCACATAGACACGATGTCTCTGCTATCTGTCACTAATGTGCATACGGGCCTTACCAGCGGACTGACATTGTCATTTTGGCCAGCATCAAAATATAGTCACATAGAACAGCAGCACAGGAGAGGCACAACCCACTGAGTCAGCCATCCATCCTCTTTCACCTCCATTCCAAGGTCATCTTCCACCCTTTCAGATGCGTACATGGAAGGTGCTGCATGGCCACACAACATTAGAACAGTTTAGAAAAGAAAACATCAGCGCCACGTTTACTCTCCGCCCGACAGGCCACCCCAGCTGAACATTATGCGGTATAGAAACCAGTTTGAACCAGCTTCAGCCCATCCAGCTGATTATGGTATAATATACCTGTCCAGTCCAATAATGCTTTCATGTCTCTCAGCTCTAAGCCATTTCCAAATGGTTTGGACTATAAAATGGGATCCACTTACAGCACCATGATGGATCGGTCAGCAGTAAAAGGTTTCTCGGGGACTTTATGTCTGAGCAGCAGGAAGGTTATTTACCAAATCACTCAACACTAAAAATGAAGCAAGACTGCAAAGAGCAGTGTAATCGAACTAGCACCCTTCCCTAGATTTCACAATAAAACAGTGAGCTATGCTCAAATTTAGGAGATATGTACGTACATTTACCCATTTAACCATAATGGCATGTTATATCCCTTGCTGGTCTTTGATAAGTGCAACTTTTCTTACCTAATGAAATCTGGTGCCTTGGAGATCATGTTCTCAAAGTCAATGAGGGAGAGCTTCCAATCACCATCTAGGTCTGCTTCCTCCATCACTCTCTGAGAGACAAGCCTCCTTTCTTCTGGCCTCAGCTCTTCTCCAGTCAGCCTGTGCACAGTTTCCTCTACGTCCTTTTCACAGAGGAACCCATCTCTGTTAAAATCTGGCCATAAAGAATCGCAGACCCATTATTATGCAATAAATGTCATAAATAAAAAATTCATTAACAAGAGAGGTTATTTATGTTTATTTAATATGAGGAAGAAATTTGTGTATAGATTAGATGGTTTATATGTTGTTGGCTATTAGGTCACAGATACACAGGGAATGATGCCTAATGCCATAATGGAATAACGAGGTCATTCCACGCCTGTTTCTTTCCTATCTGAATTCCTACAAAAGCCCAGTCCCAAAAACTGCACTCATGGTCCTGTAGTCCTCAATTACATGTGCACACAAGGCCATAACATGTGGATGTCCCTTTCTGGTGATCAGTAGGGCGCCCACTTTGTTGAGGACCACAGCTGAGAAAATTAATTACTAAAAATGTCTTGAGATACAGGCATGGGCCAATCAGAGCAGAGGGTTTGTTTACACCTGTTTGCCAACACTGTGCCACTGCACATAAGCAAATGATCTAAAAAAGGATCATGACAGATTTGCCAAGTACTGCACATGTAGGGCCTACACATTGCATGAGTTTGTCCCAAATACACATCTTTAAATAAAACATCTTGAAGGCATTTTGCCCAATAGTTGGGCACATTGTAGAGGTCAACAAAGTGTGGATTTTAAGGAGGATCACAGTTCCATTTCTTGCTACCACTGCCTGTGAGGAAGCTTTTTCGGCCTAATATCTGGACTAAAGCTGAAGTCACCTAGAACTCACTCACTCACAAAAAGATTTTAAAATAATTAAAATAATAATAAAATGCCAAGAGTGCCAATACTGGGTGTCAGAACTAGCTGTGATACTACTGTGACTAAAAACATCTCCATGAACAGGGATTGAGGAGCAGAAGCCTACCGTATATCTTGAAGGCGTAGATGATCTTCAGATCTAGTGGTGCCATTTCACTCAAGACTGAGAACATGTCCACAAAGTCATTGAAACTCAGGTTGCCCTTGCCATCCTCAGAAAAGGCCTCAACTATGCTGTGGCGGAATGGGTTTTCCTGCAGAAAGGAGCAGTTTGTAGTCCATCTGTTTCTCTGCATACTTCATTAGCCCCCTTTCACTCTGCTCTTCAATGATCGGCGCCCCCACAGGACCAACCACAGAGCAGGTATTTGTTTGGGTGGTGAATCATGCTCAGCTCTGCATCGACACCGACATGGTAGAGGAGCGATATTGTGTGTTGTGCTGGTACATGTGGATCAGACACAGCAGTGCTACTGGAGTTTTATACACATCATTGTCATTGCTGGACTGAGAATAGTCCACTAAGCAAAAACATCCAGCTAACAGCATCCTGTGACCACTGATGAAGGACTAGAGGATGACCAACACACACTGTGCAGCAGCAGCTGAGCTACTGTCTCTGACTTTACGTCTACAAGCTGGACCAACAAGGTAGGAGGGTCTAATAAAGTGGACAGTGAGTGGGTGTTTAATTAATAATTAATACCTAATTAATAACTCCTGCCGAACTGCTGTGTCTGCTCCACTTGTGCCAGTGTAACACACATTAACACGTCTCCACCACGTGCTGTGAATTGTCCTCCACTCAAACAACAAATAATACCTGCTCTGTGAGGGTCCGTGGGGGGCCTGACCATTGAAGAGCAGAGTAAAGAGAAACAAACGGACCACATTCTGTAACTGTAGAACTATAAAGTGCATCTAAATGGTAAACAGAGTAGATAAAATGGACAATGAGCTTAGACATAAGGAAGTGCACTTAATACCCGTTGGTGTCTATACACAGTGTACAAAAGGGAACCAGAAGGAAACTAACATTACACACATTATCATGTCAAAGCAGCGACAAATAATCCTCTTAAATGAAAGGCCATTCCTCAAATTTTACCTTAAGTTCCGGCATGGCGGTAATGACGGAGGAGGGGAGAGTAATATCAGGGTTATTTGTATAGTCCATTGGAACAATGTTGGGAGCCAAGTCACGGAAGCGCCCATGTAACCTGGAAAAACAGGCTACACAGTAAGACAGATGCAAGCACTACGCTTCCAAAGCCAAAGCCATCATTCTCAGACAGTGACTGAACATCCTGCAGCGGACGGTGGGAGGAACTTTTAGAGCAGAGCTTTAGGTGGGATAACCAGGGGTGGGCCTTTGTATTTTAGTTTTTCCTGCTATTCGGCTCACGCAGTACGAAGTTAACCTAGTTAACTTTACACCTAGGAAGCCGAGTATCACATCTGTATTTATTACTACTGCAGAGGCAAAGATGAATTTCCAGAATTTTCCTTGAGATATGAATTGTGCTGGGACAACTTCTGTATACGTCTAAAGCAGCAGCTGAAGCTCAGCTAGTTTACTTCTACAAACCATGTGAGTGAGCCAAGAAGCTGGGAGTAAGGGAGTTAAGAGCTACAAGTCAGGCTCCATAGGCCAGCTATTAGGGCTCAACCTGAGGGAGGCGCGGGAGGATCCCTCGCCAAAAAATATCCCCTTTATAAAACTACTGGATCCCCCTTTCCTTTCCCTTCCTTTCCTTTCCTTTCCCTTCCTTTCCTTTCCTTTCCTTTCAAATTAATGTCATAATGTGATATCACCTGAGAAGTGCATTGTCAGTATTAACTGAATCATATTTAAGATTTCCTCACAAAGTACTGTAGATGAAATAAGTCCAACGATGCCTGTATAAAACAAATGAAACAATTATACTGAATACAATGTGGTTTATACAGCACATGTAATTCTATATCTACACTGATGACTAAAAATGGGATAGTTAGAATATTTTACAATATAATATAATCTAATATAGCACAAACGTAGCGGCCGACCAGTAATCAAACTTCAGTGGCAGATATAGAAAGCAGCTCTGCGCTGCAGATGAGTGGGCTTCATCATCTAGGAGCTTGCAGGACATTCTTCTACAAGCTCACTTGTACCATCTTCTGTAATGTGTTCTAGTCCAGCTAGACTCCAATATAAGAAATGTTTAACTGAGTGAAACATGCACACTGAGCAAGAACGGCCTCTTCACTCCTGGTGCTGTAGGCTTACTTTCTCGATGTCCTAGGACCACTTCCCTCAGCCAAGTCAACCAAGACGGGCACGATAACAAAGCAGGCTTGAGAAATTGCGCAAGCAGCTCTGGCGCTGTTATATGAGAGTTACTCACCGCAGGATTTCTTTACTTGTGAAGAAGGTGCAGTCCTGTTAGAAGACAGTAGGGCACGCTGTAATGTGAGCAAACCTCTACTGCGATGTTATCTTACTTTTATATCACACATATAAACGCTATGACCACTCAAAACGCTATGACCACTCAAAACGCTATGACCACCCAGGAAGGTACCTGATACTCGTCGAGCTGGTCATCTCTGAAGGTGGTGTGCTTACTCCCCATGTCCTGTAAAAGCCTTCTTTCTGCACAGCAGCATGTCAGTACTTCAGCTGGAGGCTTGAGTCGCGGCTCTTTACAAAGATAAAGATAAAAACTACGCGAATTTTTGGTTACGTCAAATAAATCTGATGAAAAAATCAAAACGCCTCTTCGCCGAGCGACGGGAGATCACCTGCTACATCTGTTTCGTGGGAAGTGAGGATCACGCTCGAGTGCTCGTCGCAGTGAGCACATGAACCAGTAGGGGGCGGTATTTCACCGCCACAGTTTACCTACATAGACGCAGACAGGCGACTGCCCTGATAAGCGACACCTACCTGAACGGACGAGAGGGGAAACACAGCGAGTCCATCAACTTTCAGACAGGTGAAACTACCTTATACAGGTCAGCACTTAACATGCCGCCACGCTCTCTGGCGTGTAGAAAACGCCGAGTAGCCCCGGCTGACCGCAGCTGTGGATCAACATGGCAAGATTAAAAGATCTAGGCGACTATGCAGGTGAGTAAAGGTGCTGTAATTAAAGTGGGATCTGCGCTCAGACGCGCAAAAGACAAGGAAAATGTGGTCAAAGGCTGTGATGCTCGGGCACTGGTGTGATAGCTGCCTAAGAAAAGACGAAAAACAGCGGCTCCTCAGGTGAGTCAGTTTGAGCAGGTGAACAGGTGAACAGGTGAATACCTACACAGGGATATTGGAACATAACCGGGAGGCTGCGAAAAAAATCTCTCATTACAAAGACGAATGCACGTGTGAGATGTCAGTGGTTAAAAAACAAACAAACAAACATCACGAAATAATGACTTCTAAACGCCACACTTACACTCTCACACTCTTACAGGAGCACTATAGATTCATGACCTATTCAGTGCACTGTATGGAACTATTTGAGAGTCAGCCGGACAGGACACTGGCCTACAGTACAGAGTATTGTAGTGTATTGTAGTGTATTATAGTGTAATGTTGTAATGTAGTGTATTGTACTGTACTGTAATGTATTGTAGTGTAGTGTAGTGTATTATAGTGTAGTGTAGAGTATTGTAGTGTATTGTACTGTAATGTAATGTACTGTAATGTATTGTAGTGTATTGTAGTGTATTATAGTGTAGTGTAGTATAGTGTATTATAGTGTAGTGTATTGTAGTGTAGAGTATTGTAGTGTATTGTACTGTAATGTATTGTAGTGTAGTGTATTATAGTGTAGTGTAGAGCATTGTAGTGTATTGTACTGTAATGTAATGTACTGTAATGTATTGTAATGTAGTGTAGTGTAGTATAGTGTAGAGTATTGTAGTTTATTGTACTGTAATGTAATGTACTGTAATGTATTGTAGTGTATTATAGTGTAGTATAGAGTATTGTAGTGTATTATAGTGTAATGTTGTATTGTAGTGTATTGTACTGTACTGTAATGTACTGTAATGTATTGTATTGTAGTGTATTATAGTGTAGTATAGAGTATTGTAGTGTATTATAGTGTAGTGTAGTGTATTATAGTGTAATGTTGTATTGTACTGTAATGTATTGTAGTGTAGTGTTGTGTAGTGTATTATAGTGTAGTGTAGAGTATTGTAGTGTATTGTACTGTAATGTAATGTACTGTAATGTATTGTAGTGTATTGTAGTGTATTATAGTGTAGTGTAGTATAGTGTATTATAGTGTAGTGTATTGTAGTGTAGAGTATTGTAGTGTATTGTACTGTAATGTATTGTAGTGTAGTGTATTATAGTGTAGTGTAGAGTATTGTAGTGTATTGTACTGTAATGTAATGTACTGTAATGTATTGTAGTGTAGTGTAGTGTAGTGTATTATAGTGTAGTGTAGAGTATTGTAGTGTATTGTACTGTAATGTAATGTACTGTAATGTATTGTAGTGTAGTGTAGTGTATTATAGTGTAGTGTAGAGTATTGTAGTGTATTGTACTGTAATGTAATGTACTGTAATGTATTGTAGTGTATTATAGTGTAGTATAGAGTATTGTAGTGTAGTGTAGTGTATTATAGTGTAATGTTGTATTGTAGTGTATTGTACTGTACTGTATTGTATTGTAGTGTAGTGTAGTGTATTATAGTGTAGTGTAGAGTATTGTAGTGTATTGTACTGTAATGTAATGTACTGTAATGTATTGTAGTGTAGTGTATTATAGTGTAGTATAGAGTATTGTAGTGTATTATAGTGTAGTGTAGTGTATTATAGTGTAATGTTGTATTGTACTGTAATGTATTGTAGTGTAGTGTTGTGTAGTGTATTATAGTGTAGTGTAGAGTATTGTAGTGTATTGTACTGTAATGTAATGTACTGTAATGTATTGTAGTGTATTATAGTGTAGTGTAGTATAGTGTATTATAGTGTAGTGTATTGTAGTGTAGAGTATTGTAGTGTATTGTACTGTAATGTATTGTAGTGTAGTGTATTATAGTGTAGTGTAGAGTATTGTAGTGTATTGTACTGTAATGTAATGTACTGTAATGTATTGTAGTGTAGTGTAGTGTATTATAGTGTAGTGTAGAGTATTGTAGTGTATTGTACTGTAATGTAATGTACTGTAATGTATTGTAGTGTATTATAGTGTAGTATAGAGTATTGTAGTGTATTATAGTGTAGTGTAGTGTATTATAGTGTAATGTTGTATTGTAGTGTATTGTACTGTACTGTAATGTATTGTAGTGTAGTGTAGTGTATTATAGTGTAGTGTAGAGTATTGTAGTGTATTGTACTGTAATGTAATGTACTGTAATGTATTGTAGTGTATTATAGTGTAGTATAGAGTATTGTAGTGTAGTGTAGTGTATTATAGTGTAATGTTGTATTGTAGTGTATTGTACTGTACTGTAATGTATTGTAGTGTAGTGTAGTGTATTATAGTGTAGTGTAGAGTATTGTAGTGTATTGTACTGTAATGTAATGTACTGTAATGTATTGTAGTGTATTATAGTGTAGTATAGAGTATTGTAGTGTATTATAGTGTAGTGTAGTGTATTATAGTGTAATGTATTGTAGTGTATTGTACTGTACTGTAATGTATTGTAGTGTAGTATAGTGTATTATAGTGTAGTGTGTTGTAGTGTGTTGTATTGCACTGTTCTGTGTTCAGCTCTGTTCCTTCTCTCTCTGTATCTACAGTGACTTTAGTTTCTATCAGTATCTGAGCTCAGGACCGTCTTTCTCTCTGACCTACTGGTCACTAGCAGAGAGACTTTCTCTAGACAGACTGAGCTCTTCCTGTAAGTGTCTCTGGATCAGAGCGTCTGCTGAACACTGGAAATGTAGATGTAGCTGAAAGTCCTGCTCTGAGTGTGACGTCACTGCACACACACACACACACACGCCCAGCCTTTCCTCCTCAGTGTAGGAGTCGGAAAGACCAGTTCACCCACATTTTTATGAACCGTTAGCCAAATATCGCCATTTGGCTACCACATCAGGCGAGGTAGCTGTCTGAATACATCGGAGTGGACATGGCAAAAACTTATGACTATCTCTTCAAACTCCTGCTCATCGGAGACAGCGGAGTGGGCAAGACGTGTCTGCTGTTTCGGTTCAGTGAGGACGCGTTCAACACCACCTTCATTTCCACGATAGGTCAGTTTCTGAAACGCGCCCTGTGCGGTTCATCGGGCTCACTAACGTCGCGCTGCTCAGTGGGAATCGCCGGGCCATCTGCCGTTCTGTCCAGCTCGCCGGGTTCTCCGCCCAACACTTCGCGTCTTAAACTCCAGATTTAGGAGAACCGCTAGGAGTTGAGTGACAGGAAGAGGCCTTCCGCTCCGGCAGCTTCGCCTCGGCTAGGAAGTTTCTTAGCTTAGCTTAGCTGCGTTCGCCGTCAGTTCACTAACCTGGCGCTCATAAACTTTCTCCATCCGAGGATGTGAGGATAACACGTCGTGTGCGTTTCCATCACCGAACCGAACCGAGACCAGAAACGTACCCATAGCGTTCCGTGTGCCTGGTTAGCAAGCTTGCTAACTTAGCTAACGCTAGCGGTCTGGGCAAGTAGCATCGATGGCTAATGTAGCTTAGCAGCTAAGCTAAGCTGTGTAAGATAAGTTGGTAAATGTCAGGCAGCTGTTTTTGGCGGTGTAGCTGGGTAACCGGGTAGTTAAACTAGCTGGTTATACTGAAAGAGTGGAGCGGTCAGCTGTTGTAGTTGGTTAGTTAAGTCACAGCAGAAGTTGTGCTAACGAGTTAACTAGTTAGGCGTCATGTTTCAGACATCACGCCCACAACGTAGGAAGTTATCACGGAGACTGAAAACAGCAGTGACAGCTTTCCCCAGAGCTTTCTCGGGAAAGCTTCAGCGATCAGAACCGCCAGCTGGCCGTGTAGCAGGGTCATATTGTCAGCCAGTGTTTCTCAGGCTTTTATTAGAGCAACGAGTGGGAAGAACTGAATCTCCATTGAGTGGAGTGGTTGGTTGGTGTAGTGGGTAACACCCCTGCCTTCTACACTGGAGACTGGGGTTCAGTGCCCCGCCTGGGCAGCACCCTACATTATACCAATAAGGGTCCTTGGGCAAGACTCCTAGCACCACCTTCACCTACTACACTGTAGACTAGGGTTCAGTGCCCCGCCTGGGCAGCACCCTACACTATACCAATAAGGGTCCTTGGGCAAGACTCCTAACACCACCTTCACCTACCTGTGTAAAAATCACAAGTCGCTCTGGATAAGATGCCATAAATGTAAACGTAAACACATTGATGGTACGAGTTTAACGTTAGGCATGGAAAATAAAAATCAGAACGATCTAAGCACGGCGGCATTAAGTCATCCATGTAGCCAGGCACTGAAGGTACTAGGTTTTTGTAGGTTGGTAGGTTAGTTATCCTAAAACCGGTGTTGTTTGGTTTGGGGCAGTCGGCTGGTTTCGCTGGCTGGGTATGATGTTTCCGGTCTGAAAATGGAGCGAGTGTTTGGAAGTTTCTTGACCTTTTTGTTGTTGCTGTGCTGCAGACTTCCCCTATTGCTATGGGCAATGCTGCTGTCTCACTTCCTGTCCCATATCCTGTCAAAGCTTTCAGTGGACAGAAGTCTGTTCAGTTTTTTATGATTGTGATAACTGGGAGTTGTTTCGCTTCCCGTTGAATGCAACATGATTAGGCCTGATACCAGCCCATTCAGTGCAGCAGCCTAATTACCTAGTGGCTTGCATGTCGGTGGGCCGCGACGATCCGGCAGACGTTGGAGTGTTGTAGCCTTTTCCCACATTGTGTTTCTGTGGTTGCCCAGCGCACACACTGGCACACCTCTGCTGTCGTCTTGCGGACAGTGGCGGTTAGGAAAGGTATCTGGTGTTATCAGTCGGAAAGCCTAAGTCATGACACGGATGTGTTTTTCCACTTGTTGCAGGAATTGACTTCAAAATTAGAACAATTGAGCTGGATGGCAAGAAAATCAAGCTTCAGATCTGGTAAGCCTTAGGAAGATTACCGATTGGTACAGGAATACTCGTTGATTTTGCATGAGTAAGTCTGAATATCAGTGTGTGAGGATATGTGTGTGTTCTGCAGGGATACAGCAGGACAGGAAAGGTTTAGAACCATTACCACAGCATACTACAGAGGAGCAATGGTGAGAATGGGACTCTTGCACCACTGCAGATAAGTGTTTGTAGGATTTGTAATACAGCACAACAAATGAATGCTTGAATGCCACAAATGTTTCTGGAGTTGTTCAGTTATGTAATATTATTCGTAATTCATGTTATATGATAATGTAGGGATTTTGATGTCTGAGTCTATTTTTGAAGGGGAATGTCACAGATTTAAACATTTTTCTACGTAATTAAATTGTTCAGGTGTAAATAAATGCATTTAGATATCCCATAATAAGCAGAATGGCTGTTGTAGACATAACTCTGTGGTTAATGACATTTCAACAAGTGAACTTTTGAAAAATCTATGAAACTCCTCTAAATCCCTCCATAAAGAAGTGTCATCTCCAATGCAGATCTTTGAGTCTATACGTGAAGAGAATTCTGTATATCCAAGAAGAGGTTTGAAGAGAATAACAGCCCTTCACATATTACCACTAACATTTGTAATTAAGTCATCCTGCACTTTTTCTCCCAGGGCATTATGTTGGTATACGACATCACCAATGAGAAGTCATTTGACAACATTAAAAACTGGATCAGAAACATCGAGGAGGTGAGTCTCTAGTCGCTGGTCGTTACAATCAAAATGAAAGAGTTATTGATTAGTGTAGGTGCAGGTGGCTTTGTTTTAAGAATGTTAGGTTAACTTTCTTTCGGTTGTACTTTGTTCTGTCACAGCATGCATCATCAGATGTGGAAAGAATGGTTTTGGGGAACAAATGTGACATGAATGACAAAAGACAAGTGTCAAAAGAGAGGGGGGAGAAGGTAAGTAGAGCCAGTATATATAATACTTTTATTATTAATAATTCTGTATTTTAGTGCTGAACTGAAGGACCGGCAAGACTTTGTTGCATTTATACGGTCATTTCTGATTTTTTTATACAGCTAGCCATTGATTATGGGATCAAGTTCTTGGAGACTAGTGCAAAATCCAGCACAAATGTAGAAGAGGTAAGAGAAACTCGGATAAAAACTTACGTGATTGAGTAAATGAATATTTTTAGCAGTAATGATGAGCAAACAGAGTTAAGGATTGAATGGGCCTTCCGTGCTGTGTGTGTCGGTTTGCCCTGTGCTAACTACACTGTGACTTGTCTTTAGGCCTTTTTCACCCTCAGCAGAGACATTATGACCAGGCTTAATAGGAAAATGGTAAGTTCTGTTTATGCCATCGGATTTAAAGTCAAAGTTAATGTTATGTTGTTGATTATTTATTGTTAAGTAAATATTAAATATGTTAAGTGTGGTGAGGCTGTAACTAATAATAATTTCAACGATAAGTTAATCTGTTGACTAAGGATGTAATGATACACGTATAGAAACCAAACATCCTGGTTTTGGTTTGATTCTGTCTGGTTTGGCTCAGATAAATAAAGGTTTCGTCAGGACCTCCTGCACCAGCCCCCTAACACAATAAACCACTGAAGGTTCAACCCCTGAAATTTATAATAGTTTAAGAATAAGCCTAGTCATTTGTGGGAGGGTGCAAACCCCAGTCTCCTCAATGAGAAGGCGAGTGGGAGAGCGAGGGGCACGTTGGTAGTACAGTTTTAAATTCATTACACTGTGTGCAACATTTTCACTATAGAATTGAAAACTTTTCACTATTATTTAATTACTCAGCCAATCAAACCATGCTTTGTCTCACTTTGACCCCATTAAGGTGCCACAATTCACATTCAACATGTCTGTTTGTGTAACATGCAGTTTCTTCTGTGGAGCAATGTAGTGTATTTTGCACTGTTTGAAACTGAGAATCAGGTCAGTGGTGGTCCTGCGAAGAAAGATCCCCTGGTGCCCCTTTGCGTTCAGGCAGTACAAGCTCCCTCTTTGTTTGGTTCCCTGCACTGGCCTTTGCCTTCTGCTATAAAATTAATTTTCATTCATGGTCAGATCAGTCAGGCCTGTCTCGTACCATTTATAGATGGGCTAGCGGGTGGCTGGCAAACTATCCAGCAACAGATGGGCTTCGTTCAGTAATTAGAAACCTACAGAAATGCACCTATAATGAATAGCCAGTTTACTGAATACAGGGTCCGTTCTCTGGACATTTTATCAATGCAGAGTATATATAGGTACACTTTCTCGGTATACAGTTACTGAGTTATTCAGTATATCTGTGTACATAAGTTAGTCATATGCAAAAGTCTGAATACCCTTCGTCAAATAACACATTGATTTTTCTAAGTGAAAATTAGTTAACAGGGAACAAACTTGAATATAGAATTTCTACAGAGTTCAGTGCAGGATTTCTGTTCATTTGCAGAGCAAAAAAACCCCCTTTGTCCACAGGTCACATTTTACATGTTCACCCCAGTATGTTAAGTTCAGTAAATTGCTTGTTAAAATTGCAGAGCTGTGATCTCTATAAAGTATTTTTCACTTACACAACACAACCTAATTTGACCAGGGCATCCAGCTTTTGCATCGGACTGTAAATGAAGCTAATATTAAAAAATCGGACTTGCCCAGAGAACGCATTCTGAAAGTGTTCCGTCGCCAAACCTTCGGTCTTTGTGCAGCCACTGGCGCTAAAGCTGAATGTCTCCTTGTGTTTGGGTTTTGTGTGCAGAATGAGAATAACCCGTCGGGAGGAGGTCCAGTCAAGATCACAGAGAATCGCTCCAAGAAGCCCAGTTTCTTCCGCTGCGTTCTTCTTTAACCCTGCACTTCTTACAGCCTCGGTGTGTGAGGAAGCGCGTGTGTGTGTGAGAGAGTGTGCTAGGATTATTTTCTTTTATTTTAATGTTTAATGGAGCTCAGTGTGTGTATGTTTGGGGCAGCCTGCAGTCCCTCAGGAGTGCGAGCTGCTGCTGAGAGCCCTGGACACCCTTCCTCTGAAGTCTATACTGAAGGCTTAAATAAGGAAGAGGAAGATGGAGCTCATCCTAATCATCCTCAGCAAGTTGCTACCAAAGCTTGTAAAGGCACTTTTTACGTAACAGTGTTAAATTAACATTGTAGCATTTACATATGAAGATACTTTCGATTAGTTTTACACGACAGTCATTATGGATTATGAAGGAAAACATAGGAGCGCCCTGGCTATATGTTCTTTACTTAGTCTGGGGCTAGTTTAGGGTCAAGAACACTGACATGAAGGAGCATAAAGTTAGGGAAACTATGAACTGAAGGATCTCCATTGATTAAAGGACTTCTTAGGAAAAGCTCTTTGTCATTTTTTAAAGATGATATGTTTTCTGGTCCTGAGAAAAATGTCCTTTGATGTTTACATTGAATATGTTTGTAGGTAGATTCATACGAAATTTAAATAGAAATGATCTGAGTGAGGAAAGCATAGGCAAACTGTTCAAAGCAGGCCACAGCTTAAACTGCAGGAACGGAGGTGTTTTGCCGAATGCGGTCTTCCCATCTTCCTCTCCTAGCTTATGCCACCATAAAAACGAAAACCAAAAGACTGAGAAGTACGGACGCTGTGGGTGGGTCAGAGCTGTTAGAAGTGTTTTAGGGCCATTAATGGTTTCCTTTCTTCCTGAAAGGATGGGCACTCTACATGCTTCCGTGGTTAACAGTGAACGAAGGCTGGTAGAGACCTGACCGTGTCTTCTGACTCATTCTTAGCAAGGTTGGTGTTTGTGGGTAAATTATTCCTATAATATCATATACATTCCATGTTCTGATTGAAATTGAACACACACAGTGTAGACAGACGTGGAAGACTCTTGTCCAAATGCTTGTTGAAGCAGCAGCCAGCTTTGCCTCAACTGGGCCCTGAATATTAATCCACATTATTATGTTTACTAATGGTATTATATTTTTATACTTTATCCAAGGAGGCACCTGTTACCTGTTACTTACCACTCCATAAAAACCACTTGTTAACCTGTTCTAAAACATGTTGTTATATATGTGTGTGTGTGTGTGTATGCGTGTGTGTGTGTATTTTATATAATCAATTTCAGTGTATTTACGGTATGTTGATGTTGCTTTGCCTTTTCTAATTCCTCTTTTTTAAGATTCCATGTGTGAATTGATTGTGTAGTGTTTACAGTACCACTGCTACAGTATTTTTTCTGTTCTTGCACTATTTGCTGTCTGTCTGAAAGACCTGTCCTGTTTGAAAAGCCACTGGGACCCTTTTGGAGAGGTCTGTCTTAATCACTTGCAATAAATTGTGATACCTCAGTACTGATTGTGTGGAACAGTACAGAGGTAATTAACCAGATTCCTTAAGTCAAATACTGAAGTCCTAACCCAAAGATTCCAGAGGTCCTAACTCAAAGGTTCCAGTTGACCCTTAGGACATTAGGACACCAGTCTAGTTATCATTAAATCTGCTCATTTCATTCCACATTCTACTGATTGTGTTTAATGGCAGTCCATGACTCTGGGTTATCATTAAATCTGTTCATTTTATTCCACATTCTACTGATTTTGTTTAAGGGTACATGATTGCTTGAGTTTCATTGGCTGTTTGGGCCTAACAGATATAGGCACCTGCTCAGACAAATAGTCTGATAGCCCCTCATGGGTGTGGCATTTTTAATGACCTCTATGGTCCAAATTTGAAAATGCATGCTGGCACATGTGCACACTTCACAATGTAACAATGACAGCATTCAGTCTCCCCTAGAAAATGATCTTAATAATACAATTAATTACTCAGCTTCTCTCCTTTGAAGTACTTTTTAACGTCTTCCTCAATTCCTTGTTTATTCTGTAACGCACACACATATATATATATATATATATGTGTGTGTGTGTGTGTGTGTGTATATGTATGTGTATGTATATATATATATATATATATATATATATATATATATATATATATAAAATAAAATGTATAATATAAATCCGTGTGAACTGATACTGTATAAAGATTAAACTATCTTTTGTAAATTAAACTGGTGTACCTTCTATCTGTACTACATTTTAAGAGTTTTGTTCTAACTCTTGTTTTTTTTAATGCTTTCTTTAATCAAACATTCCAAAATAAGTGATGGCTTTATGGTGTAATTATATTTAAGCATGATTTTATTTCACTACATGATAACTGTTATTGTTAAAAATTACACAGAGGTAGTTATCATCCCTTTTTCATTTAAGAAAAATATATTTTATAGCAAAAAATAAAATAACATCTAAAATGTTTAATAAATAATCATCTAAGAAAAGTTTTCATCTTATTATATTTCAGTAATACATGTGAGCTAAGACTGTATGGGAAGGAAACTTAACCTTCACTTATGTTCCATGTTAGGCCCAAAGTTTGTTCTCACAAACTATAAAGTTCTAAAATTCAGTAAATGATATTTCTCCTTGTGGGATGTCGTTCACTGTGGCTCAGAGTCAAGTTTGTGAAGTTGTTGTCTCTGCAGAAGGTTGATGGTCATTTGCATTAACCTCAAAAGCTCCCACAAGGTCCTTTACGCTGCAGGCTGTTCGAGGCTTTTCCAGGCTGTCTCCTAGGGCCTTCATCTTCCGAGGGTTAGTATTCAGACTCTTAGATCTGAGCGCCGGGTACATTCTGTTTTCAGCTACTAACAAGTGATCTGTGTCTGCCACTTCCTTCTCTTCTGTTTGAATCACCTCTCTTCCTCGTCCATCCTCTTTGTCCTCTCTTCCCCCTGACCCTGGCGTTACTTCAGAATGCTTCTCTGCAGATACTCTGGGCACGTGTCCAAACAGGCAGGGATGAACTTTGTATTCAAAGCGAGGCGTCCAACGACCAGTCGTTGGTGACCTGCTCACCTGATCCTGTAAGCTGCAGGGTTCTGATGCCCAGGTGTCCCCTTCTATTCTTAGTCTTGGCTGTCCCACTGGAGAATAGACCATGGTGCTCCAGGCCCTACTTTCTGGTGAAAGTGAATTTCTAACCGCCCCCGTGGGATACTGCCGAAGTGACTGGGCCCGCTCCAGAGGATAGGAAACCACTGTCTCCAGCCTTGTCTTCCCTACCATGACGCCGGCTCGCTCCAGTGCTGCATCCAGCAGGGAATGTGGATCTTTTGGCGGGTGAACGGAGGTCAGTCTTGGGCCTCGAGAATCCTGCCCCTCCTCCTGTGGATTGCAGGGAGAGATGAGGATATCCACACTCGAGGTAGAGCGCCTCCTTTGCTGTAGGGGATGCACATTCAGAGTGGTACCAAAACACTGGACCTGTGGAGGCAGCAGGGGCTCAGTTCCACACAGGCTGCCGTGCCTTTCAAGACTGCCCTGTCCTAGGTGCTCACCCATGACCTCCTCTGAAGCTGCGCGCTCCTCCGCATCCAAGTGAAAGCGGTATAAGCTGTAGCCATCGTTGCTGTTGATGCTGCTTTGGCGGTGCAGGAAGCAATCACCCATGTTCGAGCCACCAGAACGTGTCCGAACCAGGTCAGAGCGTTCAATTCCAGCCAGGCGCTCCAAGGCACGCATCATACGGCCAGAGAACTCCTCTAACTGACCCAAACGCAGGTCCACTGTCTGCAGAGAGGCCTTCATGGTGTGCTCCCTTTCATTGACTTCCTCCAGACGCATAGACATGTTCTCCACCCTGTGCACAACAACAGTAGCAATATAGCTCAATGTACTGTATAATACACACAGTACCGTGCAGAAGATCATTTTTCACTGAATTCATTTTCATTTGAAAACAAATTATTATGTTGTGTTATTAACTGTTCAGTGTCTGGAAGACTGCAGATCTTCCATACTGCATGCTGTGAGGTGAAAGTAGCTAATGAGCTATTGTTTAGCGTTATGCTGAAACATGTCATTTTATATGAGATATTGACATAATAATTAGTTTAACATATCATTTTTAGATAACAGATCACAGCATCACATGTTAAGGTGATCTGAAATTACAACAACCTGACACGAATTTAGACGTGTGTGAGGGTTCAGCTATGCAGCGTGATGCCAAACAAGAAGATATAAGCTTCCATTCCTTATTAGCCACATTCAGCTCTGGTGCAGAACCAGCGACACTAATGAGATTTTTGGTGAAACTGTCGGACGCATCATTTTCTGTGCTCAATTTTACTTCTAGCTATATAGGTGGTCTGGATGTTCCCAGCATATCTCCCACTTTTGGAGAGGAGGAATATATTTCAAGTGCTGGTCAGTAACATCCTTCTTGCAGGTCACGTAACCAGAGAAGATGGTCAAGTCTTTTAAGGAACATAGGCTGAGAAAAGGCCCCTGTACTATGAGTTTGAGCTAAGTACCTTTCTGAAGTGACTCGGATGCGTTCATCGTTGGACGACTGCTCCTCGTCCTCCTTCTCTCTGAAGTACTCCTCCACACACTGCTCTTCAAACTCGTACAGGTTCTTCAGCTCATCAGGACTCAGAATCAGTTCTGAAAAAGAAGTGAGTTTAGCAAATTAAACCCCCTGCGCATCTTTTAGAATATTATAAGCTGTTACAAGCAGTAATAATAAGCAGTGAGAAGGACTAGGAGATGATTTACTGAGGCCGCGGTCTCTTTCATCCAGCTCCCCTTCCTTTTTCTTTTTCTTACAGCGGCAGCACAAGCGCTTCAACACAATGTAGATGTGGCTGAAGATGATGAGGGGAGGAGGAAGAACTGGTCGGTCATGGAAAGTCATGATGAGCTGATAGCGCTGGAACTTCCACACCTGGTTCGAGATGGACTTCACCTCAAAGAATGTGTTGCTGTTCAGAACAACATCATGTTAGGTGTGCTGCTTTCAGGATGGCTACTGGACAAAACGATGTCCAGACATGGCTAACTTGAGCCACTGAATGGAGATCTGTCCAGCAAACTCAAATAAAAACAAAGATGCTTCATAAATTACTATAAAGTTTTTAATTAAAGGATTTTAACAGATAAAATAAAACTTTATCTATAATGCACAGAATATTTGATATCCATCATATATGGATAAGAAGTTTGTATGCAATTAATATGTATTATTATTTAAGTTGTTTATTTGAACTTATTTCTTTCCCTTGAGGTCCACTTGTGACATTTTTGTGGTTTTAAAGCAGTCAAAAAACAGTTATAGTTTCCAATCTGTCTTTAACCCCCTAAAAATAAACTAGATACTGTGCCTTTAAGAGAGAAGAGTACAACACCTTTGTTCTGACTTTTCCCCTTAATTTCTATATGTAGACCCTAGGACAAGAGTGGGAAAGGTGCTTTCCCAGAATACTCCATTAAAGGAATGACAGTTGACTTTTCCATATACGGGTTCCTGGTCATTTCTTGCCAGTATTTTATTTTTTACTCACTTAAATACAGCGATGAGCAGATTAACCAGTAGGATATTGGCTACCAGCAGGTAGCAGGCCATGATGGCAGGTGTTAGCCAAGCTCCAGGGATACATGGTGGCAGTTTCTTTCCATCCTCATCGTACATATTCTCACCACAGGGCGCTTTGGAAAGAAGAGCTCATTTAGATTGCCACTTTAACATGACCCTCCTATCTGGTTATTTAATATACTTAAAAAATATTACAGTTTCTACAGAAGGGATTGTAGCATAGTGGGGCAATACTTACGGTTGATCTCCATTGCATAGACTTATTGTTGTGGTCAGCACAGAAAACGTTATAAGAAATGAAAAGAGTTATAAGAATAAAAAAAACGAACAGAGAAAATTAGAACAATTTCTGGGTTTATCATATAATATTAAACAGTAACGCCTGAACAAAAAACAAGATGCATTTTAAACACAAAGTTAATTACATGCGTTAACACGAAAAGTAATATAACATGTCATAGCAGCTCAAACCATCGTTGACTAGTAAACCATTTGAAGTGTAGTATTTCAACACCAACAGAGGGAGCAAGGAAGGGCACAATCACACGCCCAGTCCAGACCACACGATTCAGAGGACAATGAATGGAATATGAGTCATAAGATGGTGAAAATGTCTGAGGCGTTCCTTAGAAATCGTGGCTCCTGAGGGCTATAATTACACATGAAGGGCTAGAATGGAGTTGGAACGGATCATTCGTCCATGAATCAGGAAACGGAATCTTACTATGAATTCTAGTCTTACGGTCTATCGAGTCTGCAAACACCTCTCCATAGATCATCCAGTAGGGCATGTAGAAGATGTTCCTGGCCAGACGCCAAGTCGGCTCCTCATCTGGATGCAGGATGGCCTGTCGTGCTACGCCAAAACTCATCAGCACCACCAGCATGATCACCACAAAGTACAGCATGTCAATCATCTGAGACACACACACACACACACACACACACAAAACTTATGAATACAATAAAAGAAAGTAAAAATGTATATATTAAAATAAATATCTGAAAATTAAGCTTGAGAAGAAATAAGATCAAATAAAAGATACAGAAAAACAGATAAATGGAAAATACAATCAGGAATGTCTAAATTAAACCTACAATGCTGTTCTCAAAAAAGTTGGAACGCTGATATAAATGATATGTAAATAAAAAACTAAATGCATTGATGTGCAAATCATTTAAACCTTATATTTAATTGAGCATTGCACTGATAACAAGACACGACATGATTTCCGCAAATAATTTCAAATTTTGATTCACAAAACACTTTTCCACTTCGCACCAGTCTATCTTAAGCAAGGTGAGCCCAGAGGATGCAGCAGCGTTTCTAGATGCTGTTTATATCTGGGTTCTTCTTTGCTTGGGGGTGATGAACTGTGTTCACAGTCAGTGGTTTTCAGAAGTGTTTCTGAGCCCATGCAGTGATTTCCACTACAGGATCATGTCTGTTTATAATGCAGTGCTGCCTGAGGGTCTTGCATACAGAGATTTCTCTGCATTCTCTGAATCTTCTCATATTATAGATCAAAGATGATGAAATTCCCAAGTTCTTTGCTATTTTCTGTTGATAAAAGTTATTCTCAACATGTTGCACTGTTTGCCCTCACATTCTTTCACAGAGTGGTGAACCCCTCCCCTTTTGTTGCCCCAGTCCCAAAAAAAAAAAAAAAAAAAAAATATATATATATATATATATATATATATATATTAAAAATAATTATTACTATGTAGAGTAATTCATAGGTCCCAGGATGTGAAAGCAAATGCCTGTGATGTTTTTATAGGACTTCCTTTTTGAATCTCTCTCACGATTCTGGTGACAAATCCTGAAGGTGGGAGATACTTTTGAAAAACCGTATTGAGGTGTGAGTGCAGATAGATTTTATTTGTAATTCTGTAGATCAGTGACTAGGCTAGCAGTCAGGATTTCCTAAATGCTGTAAAACCTCCCAATGTCTGTATGATGCATTTACATAATGCATGCTTGGTTACTGTATTGAGAGAACACTGATGAATGAAAACAAACTATACAAAATCATGAATTCTGTTAAATCAATGAGGCCAAGAGATACAATAATTAATACATTACTAAATAAAATGACAAAAAAACATATAAAACACTGGTTTTAGGCTGGAACGATTTAAATAAAAGGAGGCTAAGCCGTGTTTGTGGCAGCAATACCGTTTTTTTAATGAATGTGGAAATTTAACTGGAAGCCAGTGTAAGGTGGACAAAGCAGAGGTTCTTTTCTTCTCCATCAGTTACCTCGTTACTTTCAGTGCTCACCATTTTGCCAATCATCATGACGTATGGTCCTAAGTACTTGTTCACTCCGAAGATATCAAGGACCCGGATGTACCAGAAGATGATGTCCACACAGTAGATGACCCGCCCGTAGCCCATGTAAGGCTCATTCTGTAGCCGAAGCAGCAGGCCCAAAAGGAACGTGGTAATGGCAACCAGGTCAGTGATGTTCCAGTACTCTTCTAGCCACACGTTGATCTTCTGTTTCAGCTTCCCTGGCTCGGACATGAGGATCTAACGCATACAGACACATCAGATTCATGCCTCTTAATTCTTATATTGTTCTGCTGCTCACATGTTTTAAAACAGACTTGGCTTTCACCTGTCTAACTTTCTCCAGTCCCAAAGTGATTATGTAAGAGATGACGATCCACTCCTGCAGTGATGGCCATCGCTCCATTTTCACCAGGATGATGTAATTATACAGCATGAGGTACACAAGGTAAGCAATCTGTGAAATATGATGACGGCAGCATATTATATGTAGAAGTTTATGCAATACGTATTGCATGCGCCACTCTGGGCCCAGTTTCCCAAAAGCATGTAACGACTGTATTAATTGGTTGGAAGAGGGTTCATTGTGCTAAGCTTGCTCTACCAATTAAAAAATCACCTTTGCCCTAAGATGCTGTCGGAAAGCCCAGCCCTAAAATATGTTGTATAGGCCTCTCATGAAACAGACTGAAGATATTTTGAAGATATATTGAAATCATTACTTGATAATAATAGAGCAATTTCTGCAGATTCTGTGGAATATCACGTACCGTATTGAACCAGAACTTGGTAAATGGGGCATTATAGAAATAATAAATCTTCCTCCCAACAGGAACTCTTTTGTGCTTCTTTTTGGTATCCTCTTCATCGCCTTTCTTGGATGTTCCATCCGTGTTCACAGCTCCATCCTGAGAGATATTGACATCCTCAGCTCAGATTTACCGTATCCTATTTCTAGAATTTATTTCCCTTTTACTAGATTTATAAGTAACACCTACTTTGTAGACCCACCTTACAAATGTACATAATAGCCTGTAAAACATCTGCTGCTATGAACAGTTTGTTTTAGCCTCTCATTAGTTGTTTCTGACCAAAGGACGAGGACAGGGGTAGGATGATTCTAAGGGCCTGTGACAGACAAGCGCTCCTGAACATTGTAAGAACATTAAGTGTGTTTCTTCAATAATAAATAATTAACCCATCATGTACTTATAAAACTAATGGTTTCTTTTCTTGCTTTGGGCAAAAAGTAAACGTCTAGTGTGTCTGTGTTTTGAGTAACAACATATCCAAAAATGTCTGCTACTAGGCCCAACAGATGCAGCTCCAGGTTCAACAGCCATGTGTGCCCATCCTCATACACCTACCAATGAACCAGCCCCACCCCCTTGAAGTAGATGAGCAGCATTGCATTGAATGACATATCAATTGGCGTAACTACAAAGTGTCTGTGGGAATTTCTTTTTGTGTTATTTTGAAAAAAGATCAAATTATTTTCAATGATGAATTAAAATACTGTAATCATTTTTCCATAATTCATTTTCAGATATGGCTATAACTCTTGTGGCTAATTCTGAAGCCTCAGGCTACTGTTTAAAAAAGCCAGCTGGCTATCAGCAATGTGGCCAAGCTTGCACTCAGTTTTATGCTGCTGTTGCCCACACATTGGCATGGCCTGTGGTGGTGAAGTGGTGTGACCCAGTGTGATTAATATCTTTTCATGGGGCCCAAATTCCCTGGCAGTAACCCCCGGATGGGCTATTGTCTGTAACTGTATGTCTACAAAGTAAGTATAAAGTATCTATAAAGTAAGTAACGTCATAACGTGGCCAGTGACTGACAGTCTAAAATGAGTGTTTTTAATAAATTGGATTGTGAACGTATATCCTGTAGTGTGGTGATTCCTTTGTGATTTGTGTAGAAAGTCATCTCGTGTTTTACCCCCTGATGTAGTCAACATTGTCATACTCACTGATCAAATTGAGTTCTGGACATTTGTTACTCTGTATTTTCGTCCTCTTACCTTGCTGGATTTGGTATCTTCCTCCTTTTCTTTTGCCTCCTCTGTTTCTTTGGAGCCATGGTAAGACATGTCATCCCCTATCCGAAAGTCCAGCAGAAGAATGGCAGGAGGAAATATGATGCCCAGAATCACCTGCAAAACACACCCATTTGATCTTATACAATGCATGCTGTTGTTTGTTTAATTATTTTTAATTCTTTATTAAGTATGTGCATGTGTGTATACCTTTAGGCCACTGCTCTTGCCCATTCTCAGGCAGCCCATCCACATGTCAGTGAGTAACATTTGGCTGCAGGTGTGAGCAATGAAGTCTCTGTGTTTGGCAGCCACAGCCAGCTTTAAGCATGTGGAGTTACTCCAGTTCTTCAGTTCGTAGGTTAACAGCTTCATGGCTACCTGCTCATCATGCTTATAGGACTGATCCAACAGCTCATATGCTAACTGGCCAAACTCCCTAAGAGAGAAATGAGAGAGAGAGAGAGAGAGAGAGAGAGAGAGAGAGAGGTTGTAATAGAAATAGTGTAATGGAAAATTAAAAATTCTATACTTTTTAAATATAGTCACCATTTTTACATTTATCTGTTCAAAACTGAGCATAACCATGATAATTATTAACATACAATATTGTATTATCAATATATTTTTCCCTTTCCTTTTTAGAAATATCTCATAGATTCACATTGCTGGTGTACACTTAGTGACTACAGCCCATCTATTGCCAGGGACAATTTGTGATACCACTCATCAGTGGTCAGTTTCTGACAAACAACCAGTTTTGGCTAGAAATTTTGGTTGGTGGATCATTCCAACCTAGCAGTGATGCTGACATGTAGAAACCCAAGCAATACTACTACGTCTGATACACTTATATCAATGTAACACCCAGTTTCCCTTTCCCTTTCCTGGATCAGGGCCTTGTTGTGGACTTGTGTGATCTAGGGATCTTTAGAGCTAAGACGTCAAGAGCAATATGCTCCTGGTAGGATCTCCCAGGATCAACAGGTCTGGAGTGAAGACCCAGGCTAACTCGATCCAAAAACTCCATGAAAAATGGACACAGAGAAACGTGTATCCTGCCTGGAAGAGGGACACCAGGACCTACCCCTGGAGCCAGGCCTGGGGGTAGCGTTCCTAGGCGAGCGCCCAGTGGCTGAGCAACCCGTGTAACCGGCCAGGCGCAGCCTGAAGAGGCAACGTGGGGAGATCATGTGGGCCCACCACCCGCATGGGGGAGCAAACTCCTGGATAGGGGTTGGTCCCCCTCCTACTCAGGGGTTGCACAGGGTGAGAGGCGCCGGGAGGGAGTGGGGATACTCATGAGTCCCTGGCTGGCGGCCGTGCAGTTGGAGTTTGTTCCGGTGGATGAGAGCGTCGCCTCAATGTGAATTAAAATCACAGAGAGGAAACTCTGACTGTTGTCTGTCCTTATGCACCAAACAACAGGTCAGAGTATTCGGCCTTCTTGGAGTGAGTGGGCGGGGTTCTGGAAAGGGTTCCGCCTACGGACTCCATAGTCTTACTGGGAGTCTTCAATGCTCACGTTGGCAATGACTGGGAGACCTGGAGAGGCGTGATAGGGAAGAACGGCCTGCCTGATCTAAACCCGAATGGTGAATTGTTATTGGACTTCCGTGCCAGGCATGGATTGTCCAAAACGAACACCAAGTTCGAACACAAGGATGTTCATAAGTGTACATGGTACCAGAGCTCCTTGGGTCAAAGGTCAATGATCGACTTTGTTGTTGTTTCACCTGACTTGGGACCATATGTTCTGGACACTCAGGTGAAGAGAGGTGTTGAGCTGTCAACTGATCGCCATCTGGTGGTGAGTTGGATCAGATGGCAGAGAAGACTGATGGTCAGACGTGGTAGGCCCAAGCAAATAGTGAGGGTGTGCTGGGAACGACTGTTGGAGGCCCCTGTTCGGAATGATTTCAACTCCCACCTCCGGGAGAGCTTTTCTCATGTCCCAGAAGAGGTAGGGGACATGAAGTCTGAATGGACCCTGTTCAAAACCTCCATTATGGAAGCTGCCAGGCGTAGCTGTGGCCAAAAGCTTGTGGGTGCCTGTCGGGACGGTAACCCAAGAACCTCCTGATGGACACCGGTGTTGAGGGAGGCCATGAAGCTAAAGAAAGAGGCCTTTAAGGACTGGATGGCCCACAACTCCCAACTCAGGGGACTCAAGGACTCCCAACTCAGCAGATAGGTACCGACAGACAAAAATGGTGGCAGCTGCAATGGTGGGAGAAGCAAAATCCAGGGCATAGGAGGAGTTTGGTGAAGCCATGGAAAAACACTTTCATTCTGCCTCAAGGAGGTTCTGGACAACTGTCTGGCAACTCAGGAGCAGTTGGGGTGGCTGTGCCCAAGCTATATTCGGCAAGGGTGAAGAGAAACTCTGACTTCAATTGAGGATATTGTCAGTCGGTGGAAGGAGCACTTGGAGGAACTCCTTAATCCGGGAGACATGCCTCCCTCATGGGAGTCAGAGCCTGAGGCTTCTGGTGTCTCAAGTTCCGTTTCCCTGGTGGAGGTCACTGAGGTTGTTGGCAAGCTCCTTAATGGCAAGGCACCCGGGGTGGATGAGATTCATCCAGAGATGCTTAAGGTTCTGGATATTGTGGGGCTGTCGTGGCTAACACACTTCTGCAATATTGCATGGACCTCGGGAACAGTACACTTGGAGCGGACAGACCGGGGTGGTGGTTCCTATTTTTAAAAAGGGGGACCGGAGGGTGTGTGCCAACTATCGGGGTATCACACTGCTCAGCCTCCCTGGGAAAGTCTATGCCAAGGTGCTGGAAAGGAGACTTTGACCAATAGTTGAATCTCAGATTGAGGAGGAGCAATGCAGATTCTGTCCCGGCCATGGAACAATGGACCAGCTTTTCACCCTCTCACAGATTGTTGAGGGGGCATGGGAGTTTGCCAACCCAGTCTACATGTGTTTTGTGGACTTGGAGAAGGCTTACGACCGTGTTCCCCGAGATATCTTGTGGGAGTGAGACCTGTGTTCGTATACTCAGCATTAAGTCAGACTCTTTAAGTGTTAGCGTTGGACTCCGCCAGGGTTGTGCCCTGTCTCCACTCCTGCTCGTGATATTCATGGACAGAGTGTCAGGGCATAGCGGGGGTCAGGTGGGCATTGTGTGTGGAGGCTGGAGGGTGGCATCTCTGGTATTTGCAGATAATGTTATTCTTTTGGCTGAATCACATGGATGCCTCCAGTGCTCACTGGAGCAGTTTGTAGCTGAGTGTGAAGCATCTCTGAGTCTGAGTCCATGGTCTTAGCCTGAAAGAGGATGGCATGCCCACCCCAGGTAAGGGGAAAGGACTTGCCCGAGGTGAAGGAGTTTAAGTAGCTTGGGGTCTTGCACCAGGGGGCACCAGGCACCAAGACCCCAGGGTCGTCCTAGAATCTGCTGGAGGGATTATATCTTCAAGTTGGTCTGGGAGCAGCTTGGGGTCCCCAGGAATGAGCTGGAGGAAGTTGTGTGGGACAGGGTTGTCTGGGATTCTCTGCTAATTGCTACCGCGGCCCTATCTAGACTAAGCGATTAATAATGATGATGATGATGATGATGATGAACACCCAACTCAATGCCGCTACCATTGCTACAGTTACTGCTGTGCTGAGCCACCACCCAAACAATATCTGGTCAATAACAGCCTGGTGGTCAGAAACCAATGATGAATGGGGTACATTCATGATTCATGGAGAAATAATGCATGTCAACAGCAGTAGTTCTCAATCCAGTCCTCTGGGACCTACACCCGGTCCATATTTTTGCTCTATTTGTATGTGTTGGGAGTTTGGATCAAACAAAAAATCTGGACTGTCTGGGGGTCCCTGAAGACCAGTTTGACAACCACTGGGCTACAATATGCTTTGTTGTACACCTATTTAGTGTTCCAATTGGATAAGCAGGACTGAGAGTGGAAATATAAGCTAGACATTTCTAATAAAGTGGATGGTCGTAGATAGATCTCAGTGCTGATCCTGGAGTGCTTTTTCCCTGCACAGATTAGTGTTTTCCTCCTAATTAGCACATACAATTCAACTCAGGAAGTGTCTGGTTATTAGCTGATTGGTTGAATCAAGTATGTTGGAAATACTAAATAATACTAAAATGTGCAGAACAAGGTCACTCCAGGACCAAGATGAAGGCTCTGTGTGTAGGGGTGATCCCTCACTTTGAATTGTTGTCCAAGTCCTGAGAAATATCGTCCACCAGCTCGCTTTGGGAAGATTCGTGGGCCATCGCCTTGTACAGCTTGCAGGCCACCAACGCTTTGGCCATGGCCTCTTCACCCCGCTGCCACAGAAAGAGTGCCATCTTCTGACGCTTCATCAGCACGGCCCACACCATCAACTCGTGAAAGGGGTACTGGAAGCGGCTGACCTCTGGATCATCCACATCAATATCGATCTCCTCCTCTTTCTTCTTCTTCTTTTTTTTGCCTTTAGGCCGTGGGTCATCATCCTGTAGGGGTCGGAGGACAGCAGAAGGAGTCAGATCAACAGTAAAGTTGATTTCAAATATGCCAATAACACAATTGAACTATTTTTTAGGGATATGTCTAACAAGAAATGATAGGACAGAAAAAATCTTACCTCCATGCCCAGAAGTTTGAGAGCTTTGGGCTGTAAGGACACAGAGAAGTTGGTAAATGTTGACCCTTATTAAAATCACTAGATTTTAGATTAGAGATGAACTGTGTGGAGTTTGGGTTTATCTCAGACAACACTGATCAAACTGTGAACTCTAGTCTTATAGCGTTGGTTTGTCTCAGAGAGAGAAGAGAGAGGCTCCAAAATCTCAAACAGACTTGCATGTGGTTTTTGAATCTGTATTACATGCAATTATTTATAAAATTGGACTACATTATATTACTGAAGATGGTTTGGTGCAAGTGTGGATTCTGCAAAGTGTTAACATGGTGGCTGTAAGTTTACATTAGCCTTCTAGCTCCAGTTCAAACCTGACAACAGATTTTAGACACCAAACATGTCTTGGCTCATCAACGTCATCTGTGGTAAGATGAAATTAGATTTTGAGCCAAATTGTATATATTTTTTTATGACTGAACACAGGTTCACTTACTCTTTTTAGGCCATACAGGTTATTGTAGAGGGTACGAAAGCTCTTCCTGGTATAGTTACAACGATATGCTCCACCCATGAGAAACTCCAGAACCAGTCCAATGTCAATTAGGGTGATCTGGTAATCTGGAGGGAGATTTCCCTGAAAATGGAACGATATTGTGAACATTACAAAATTGTTGCTATATCATTATATCAACTTATCATCCATAAAAACAAGCAGCCAGTCTGGGGCTTAAATT
Organism: Pygocentrus nattereri; assembly: GCF_015220715.1. Lineage (NCBI taxonomy): Eukaryota > Metazoa > Chordata > Actinopteri > Characiformes > Serrasalmidae > Pygocentrus > Pygocentrus nattereri. The sequence goes on from NC_051225.1 coordinate 40,926,815, forward strand.
AAGCTGCTGAAAGGTTTAAAGTGAGTTCGCCAACTGCTGCTTTTAGACATATAAATCTGACTTGTTTCAACACTGACTCTTTCACATGCACACACACACACACACACACACACACACACACACACACACACACACACACACACACACACACACACACACACACACACAGAATGATAGAATTGTTAACAGCATGTACCTTTTTAACATCTCTGACCACAAAATGCAGTGTGTTAGTTGGCCCCAGTCTCTGTAGAACAAAAGCAGTTAATGGAACAGAGCAGACAGGGAAAAGCATTAGGAGCTCCACCTGCTATCACTTAGCACAGCACCTACCCACCACCGCCCGGCAAAACATGCAATTCATGTTTTGTAAAACAGAGTCTGTTGTGTTTAAGAACACAATAAAATTTCAACACCATTAACCGCAACACCACTGACAGACAATACAATCCACTGCCACTTTAGTTTCACTCACGTCACAGTGTATCTAGAAAACTGCAGTATTGCAATGACGTTGTCATTTTTATAACTTTTAAAAACACTTCATGTTTCACGTAACTGACAATCTTTCTGCAGCACAGAGAGCTCTCAGTAAAGAGATTTCACTGTGGACAAAGTATTTGTCTATTTTTGGGATATTGCCACAAAAACCTTGATTTACAGATTTCTGTTACTGTAACATCACTATAATAAAAGTATGGGACATGGTTTATAATTACAATTCAACTGTATTTATATAACTTTAATCATTTTAACCGTGGACAAAAATCTTTTTACAATTGAAACTAAAAAGAAGCATCAAAAAAGTTGTTTCACAGAAAATAATGCTTTTCTTCAGCACAACATGACTAAATTTCACTAAAATAAACATTAAAAGTTGGTTCATTTAGGGATGAAATGAAGGAAACACAGACATCAGCTCTGTGTCTTTGTTCTCATCTTCATGAGTTTAAAGTTGTGGGGCACCGTTTGCACTGCGATGGTAGAATGACTCTAAATGTACACATTAAACCATAAACATCCGCTAAGCTACATGACCGGGGAAGTTGGGGGCTTTTGTCCAATTATATTGTGCTTGCTGATAATATTGTCATTGTATGTATGTGTGCACTCACTGTGTTATAGAGCTCCTCCAAACGTGGAATGGTGAGGAAGTGGTGAATGTTAACACCATTCTCGAGGAGGAGCTTCACAAAGTCCACCCTGTCCAGCACTAATGCATCCATCATTGCTTGCTCCAGGGAGTTCACCTGACAGGCACAAACACACACACACACACACACACACACACACACACACACATGAGAAACAACAAGGAAACCCACACCTTGATACTAAGGTGGTGATTCCACGGCATTAATTTGGAATGTGAAAATGGATTACAATCAATTATAATCAAATTAAATACACTCCTTTATACCACAATGACTTTCTCAGGCTAATTTCAGACGTAAAATGCAGGCCAATGTATTGTTAATGTCTGCGTCCCTCCCTACTGGGCAAATCTGGATGCTGTGTCTTGGGAAAAATCAAACTGTGTGTCCGGTGAAGCTAAAGTGCAATGCTTGTAGCAGAAGATATATGTAGGTTTCAAAGTGAGCTTTTAAAAAATGTGTTTTACAATATTATACTATATTTTGTTACTAAAATACCTAAAAATGCAATTTTATTTGAATTTTATATGTTGCCCCTCTCTTTAGGGATGTGCACGAGTAGTCAGTTAACATTTGAGGTCCTATACTGTATATATCAAATATCTCTATCTCTATATATCTATATATCTATACTGTAATCACTACTTGGGTTTTTGTTACGTTTTATCATGGAAATACACAAGCTAGCAGTCAATTACTGAATTAAAAGCAGCGTTTTTTCTCATTTTGGCAAGTTATTTACAATGTACGACCCCCAGACACCAGTGCCTTAATGTGAGCACGTTGCAAAAGATGCCATGTAGAGAGATGGCAGAGATAGTGTGGCTATATCACTACCTACTCAGGGTTTTTAAGGCCTGTCTTACTCGGTCCAGAGACGATCTGCGCCCCCTGTCTGATTTGCACTGCACATGCGCACCGTTGCATGTGGAGCTTGCATTATGTGGTGCATTACACAGTGGTGCTTGATCTGTACCCCTCATGCCTGTATTTTACTCTAGCTGGACTAGACTAGGTCTGGAAACTGAAAATATATGTCTCTGACAAATAACATGGAATTACATCGTCCAATGAGGAGAAAGCACCTCGTGTAGAAGACGACGAGTCTCCATCAGCATTTGTGACACTGGTTAGCTCCAGTATGGGAGCCTGCGTAACTCCTCCAACATGAAAAACCTATTTCACTTGGCTGTTTCTGAATAATAAAACATGTTCATCTGCCTGCTGCTATATTTCTGTTCAACACCGGTGCTGTTATCTAATAAGGGGCAGTCATGGGCTGGAGGTTAAGGAACCAGACTTGTGATCGGAAGGTTGACCGTTCGATCCCCATGAGCAAGTGCAACTATAACCCCCAGCTGCTCCCCGGGCACCGTGGATAGGGCTGCCCACTGCTCCGGGCAAGTGTGCTCACTGCCCCCTAGTGTGTGTGCATTCACTAGTTGTACTTGGCTAAATGTTCCCATTGTGGGACTAATAAGGGCCACTTAACTTAGTCTACAGCCATACGTCACTTTCTGTGTTTTATTCTTCAATCTCTTTATTCTTTTTTTGATCATTGTTTTTCCTTTCCTGTGATTAGCTGGATTTATGAAGTCTCATGGATTGCAATATTTTAAAAAACGAATTATATATATATAATAATTCATTTAAAAAATATTGTAATGGATGGATATATATATATATATATATATATATATATATATATATATATATATATATGCAGACATGTATTCTGAATCTAATAATAAATGTCAATTATGATTGTCATGAATGTCAATTATTGACATTTAATTATTGTCTCTGGTGAGTTACCAGCAACATGATGTGTTTTGTATCTACAAATAATTTTGAAATATACTTAATTGTGGTGAAATCTGACATTTCATGATGGATCATATTGGTTCTTGAAAAACTGCAACTGAGCTGAAAGTCTGAGAGGCCTAAGATTGACACCTATGCTTAACACAGGACAGTGTGAAGTGGGTGTTACCCAGTTGAGCAGCTCTAGTTTCCGGGGGTCCGTCTCCTCAGGTGGTTCAGGTTTAGGTTTTCCTCTTCTGCCCTTCTTGGCCCGAGCTGCTTTGCTCTTGCTGGCGCGGGTTCCTGATGGGCTTTTGGGCCTATCTTGTGGTGGGGCACCCGAAGTGGGTAAAGAACCAGCAGGCTGAACAGATATAAAACACCTCCGGTTAGCAATGTTTACACATACAGTCATATGAAAACGTTAGGTGCCCCTAACTTATTCCTGTACGAAAATGAAAATGCACAACGTATGTGTATGTGTGCTGTAACTCTTGATATCACCCACAGGCCAATGCTGGCCATGAACAAAAATCTGGCTCCGAGCAATGTCCACACGGTTCCAAGCCAAGGCCAGACTTAGCTGGTCTGGGGCTGAAGCATTTGTACCTTAAAACAAGACAAATTCACCAAAAACTCAACAAGTTACAAGAGGAAACGTGCAAATTCATTTTTTTACCACAATCGAATGCAACAAAATTATTCACAACTACAACAAAACAGTGTCCTTCCTTTCTAGCTATATGTAGAGTCACGTCCATAAGTATCTGGACTATTTTTTGTAATTGAGCCTCTGTGCACCACCAGGATGGATTTGAAATGAAGCAGTAAAGACGTGATTAAAGCGTAGATTTCAGTTTTAATGAATGGGGTTTAACAAGTGTAAGCGTGAGGGTCCGACGTAAGGTGGTTGGATAGCTCCTAGTTTAAAGAGGAAGGAGGATGGAGACGGATTTCTCTCCAGCAGCATCCGTTCTCATTACTCGAGCCTCACGGTCTCGTTCTTCACTCTTCTCTTCTCTCTTTTTCCCACAACTTCCTCTTTTTCCCACATCACGTGATTTCCCCAAACCGATCACAAGACAGAACAGATATTTGTGACAATAAACGAAGAATAATTTTCTAGTCAAGTGATTCAAGTGATTTACACTCTTACACTGCTAGAATTTAAACGTTCAAACACGCCAGTAGAAACCATCCAAAACTACCACTCAATCCATCAGCCCAAATTCAGCTCTTACACAAGTACTATTAATGAACAATTATTAATGAACTCTTTAGGAATTGCAGACATTTTTACATAGTCTCTCCATTTACATGGTCTCTCCACAGGCTCAGCATTAATTGGATAAACTACTAATTATAAATACAAGGATCATTTTTAATACTTGGATGCAAATTCTTTGGCTGAAGTCTGGAACCCACAGACATCACCAAGCGCTGAGTTTCCTCCCTTGAGATGCTTTGCCTGGTCTTTATTGCAGCTGCTTGTTTGTGGGTCTTTCCTTCTTTATACTCTTCACATCATTCAGGTACAAGTTAATCTCTGTTTCATCTGTCCAAAGAATTTTGTTCCAGAACTGGGCAGGCTTTTTGTAGATGTTTAGAAGTCTAACCTAGTCTTTCTGTTCAAGAGTGCTATCAGTGGTTTGCATCTTGAGGTAAACCCTTTACATCTACATTAATGAAGGCGTCTCTTAATTCTAGATTTTGACAACGGTATGCCGGCCTCCTCTAGACCGCTCGGCTGTTCTTGACTGGATTAAATGTTGTGGAGGGATTTTTCTTCACCATGGAAAGAATTCCGCAGTCACCCACTGTAGCTGTCTTCCCTGGTCTTCCAGGCCTTTTGGTGTTGCTGAGCTTGTCAGTGCAGTTCTTCTTTTTAAGAAGGAACCACACTGTTCATTTGGCCACTCCTAACATTTCTACCATCTCTCTGATGGATTAGTTTTGTTCTTTCCACTTAGTGATGGCCCCCTTCGCTTACATCAACATCGCTTTGGACCGCGTACTCTGAGCTCCCATGGACAGCTACCAAATGTATATTCACACATGAAATCAATTCAAGACTTTTTTCCCCTTTTTATCTTCTTGTTATTTCAATTTGTCCTAAAATAATAGACAACAAGCCACACCTGGCCGAGAAACTGCTTATCAATCAACTGCCTAATTACTTCTGAGCATGTGAAAATGTAGAGATCATTTCAAATCCACTGTAGTGGAGTGTAGATGCAGAATGTCCAAATACTTGTGGACCTGACTGTATGTAGCTTCATGTTTTCAGCCACTCTTCATGTTCTACACCTTGAATTTGAGCAGCCAATATCTTCCAACATTTTACCTTTGAGCAGAGCAGTTAAGATGGCCATCTCAATGTCCTGCTGTCCCTCAGAGCCCATTCGGAACACTGTGATCTAAGAAGCAAAGTTGGAAGCGGGAGACAATGAAAAGCTGCCCACTAGCATGTGGCCCATAGGAGCTCATTTGCTGGACAAAAATAATGCAATTCTTTTTCACACGATTTGTTGCGGCATTTCAGTCTGATTACATGTTCCAGTCTGATTACATGTTCCAGTCTGATTATATGGTCCAGTCTGATTACATGGTCCAGTCTGATTATATGTTCCAGTCTGATTATATGGTCCAGTCTGATTACATGTTCCAGTCTGATTACATGTTCCAGTCTGATTATATGGTCCAGTCTGATTACATGGTCCAGTCTGATTATATGGTCCAGTCTGATTACATGTTCCAGTCTGATTATATGGTCCAGTCTGATTACATGGTCCAGTCTGATTATATGTTCCAGTCTGATTATATGGTCCAGTCTGATTACATGTTCCAGTCTGATTACATGTTCCAGTCTGATTATATGGTCCAGTCTGATTACATGGTCCAGTCTGATTATATGTTCCAGTCTGATTATATGGTCCAGTCTGATTACATGGTCCAGTCTGATTATATGGTCCAGTCTGATTATATGTTCAGAAACTGGTAGTTATTCTGATTTTTAGCTCATTAAAAAACAACATCCATCCAAACGGAAATACTGTGAAACTGGAAGCGATTAACGATGATGATGATGAGGATGATGAGGATGATGAAACAGAAATGAAAATAAGTATCATACAGTAATTAAATACTTGTTTAATTACTTACTAAGTATTTATTTGTACTCAGCTGGACCTAAACCAACCATTTACGCAGCTGCTTATGATCTGCTTCTGATCATTATCATTTGAGCGCTTTCTTTGCAGGCTTGCATCCAAAAAGCCTTTGTGCATCTTTTTAATGAACACCAGCTCGTCTACATCACTGTGAGAAAAACAACCCCAGAGTTTGATGTTTCCACCTGTGCTTTTCACAGAGTGCAGTCTGGCTGGAATTCTCATCCAGGGTTTCTCCACATAGAGTGTCTTCTTTCACTTTGATGTGATGATCCTCTCTTGAAAAAAATATAATTGTGTTAAATATTTTATGAAGTAACCTACAGAACTTCTTTAGAGTTTGTTCAAGTGTTGACTTGAGTGTTCAAATACGTCTTTGGGCCAAAACATATAGGAATTATATTTTGGACATGAGGGATTATAGAGGGTGTACACCCACGATATAGAGGCAGGTTTACAGTTACTGATTGTAGTCTGTCTGTTGCTCCTCGCTACCTTGTCCTTCAATGGCAAGGGACTCCCATTTGCACTGGTAAGAATACATCAGGCACAGTAGTTGCTGCGTCTTTTAAACACCTTAGTGTCACTGCTAGCTTGAAAATAATCTGCCAACCAACATCATCTAGCTTACAGCAGTCTTGTGGTCAGAAACTGACCACTGATAAAGGGCTAGAGGATGACTAACAAAAATCGATTAGAAAAAAAAAATAAATAAAAAAAACATATAGCAGCACTACTCATGCCAGTGCAACACACACTACCATGACACTACCGTGTCAGTGTCACTGCTTTGCTGAAAATGCTCCACCTCCCAAAGAATATCTGCTCCGTTTCCACCGTTGGATGTGGTACAGAGGGCTGTGAATGAGCTGTACATGCATCTGTAGTCAGTAACAATATATGGCAGGTGTTTGGTAGGTGTACCTGATTATTTGATTATTTCATGTGGTACACACACACACACACACACACACACACACACACACACACACCCACACACACACACACACACACACAAACACACACACACACACACACACACACATTTTCTAAGCCGCTTCTCCCTCATGGTCGTGGAGGAATGCTGGATGGGCGGAAGGCAGGATATACCCCAGACAGGTCACCAGCCCATCGCAGGACAGACAGACATACACAATCACACCCACACACTCACACCCAGGGGCAATTTAGCACGTCCAATCGACCTGACTGCATGTCTTTGGACTGTGGCAGGAAACCGGAGAACCCGGAGGAAACCCACACAGACACGGGGAGAACATGCAGACTCCACACAGAGAGGACCCCGGTCACCCGGCCGGGGAATCGAACCCAGACCCTCCTCGCTGTGAGGCGGCAGATATAAATATATATAATATTAAATTGATCATTTTTTTCTGTACAGGAAAGGATATGTCTTCACATATCACACAGAGAGGATAACGTGTGGATGAGTTGGCCAGTGAGGAAATGACTCTTTTTGCTTCCTGCATCACCAGTGAAAGGTAGTGTGAAGACATTTTGGGAATGGGACCTCTTAGTGTCACTTACATGCAGATACTCTACATTTGTCACAGCCCACAGTTAATAGAAGAGTGCGCATCATCTGTACCTGACAGGATTGGCACTTTCATTAAGACAATAGTCTGGGAGCTTATGGAGAGGCTTAATAGGGGAAATGATGTTGAAAGCAGTTTGTGATTTATGAAACACTGTATAATGAAGAGTGAAATGCAGTCGCAGAATGACAGTGAAACAACATGTAAATGAAAGCAATGTTTATTGTAGGGTCTGCAGCTCAATACAACAAGAAAGTGTTACTATAAACAGAAGAACATGTTCATTAAAAGACTGCACTCAGTACTAGATTGTTAATAGGTCTATGGTTCTCACTCCATTTACTCACCAATTCTCTCTTCTTCATGCACTCCATCACCATGAGGAAGATCTGCTGAGCCTGATTACGGTTATAGTTGAAGGTTTTCTGAATAGTCACCAGAAGCTGGTCTCGAACACTCTCATTGACCAGGCTGGAATTGATGAATAAAGGCAGTTGGAGTTGATGATGTACTTAAGGCACAAAGGCATAACTAGGATCTTATGGGCCTAGGATCTAACTAGGATCTAAGGTGCTCCCATACAAAGTTTTCCTTGAGTGAATAAAAGAAAAATGACAGTGCAATTTGCTTGTTCACTATCCCCCCCCCTCCCCCACTGGTGGTAGTCAAGTCACTGCTGAGGTATCACGTTCACACATGACTCACCCATCTTCTTCTGCATATTTATGGGCGAATGAGATGATGTCCGAAGCTCGGCCGCTGCCATCACACACCACAACCGGCACAGGAGGATCTTCTCTGAGGCTCTCCAGCACAATGGTGATGACATTGGGTCCCCCTTCCAGAATCAGACACACCAAAGGTACTCCTTGGCCCAGACCTGTAGACACAACACATCCACCCATGACTATTTAGAAAATAGACCAAATCTTTGCCTTTTTTGGTACATGGTTAATTGGATGGAATTTGGATGTAGTATGGGATGACAGCTGGGCCTCCCTTTGCTGTCCCTGCCTCATCAGGAGCTCCAGGCATAGGATGACAAAGGGAAACCCAGGAGGTCACAGACAGGACAATCCAGCACAATCCACCACTCACAGATGCCACAAACATGCATTGAATTTATGCTCTCATCATGCTTTCTCAAGATCGCCATTGTACATCAAATAGTGTTCAGTGGTCTTCTGTAAAGTCGTCTAGATTAAACTCTTAAAAATGAAGCTTCCTAAAAGGTTCTTGGCTTCATAAGTGAAAACATCAGTGTATGTAATATAATATGATATAATACTCGTTTTCATATCATTTTCATCAAGACATCGTCAAGACAGTTGCTCTAGATACAAAGACTTAAAGCAAGTAAAATACGAACAAATGAAATAAGCTTCTTTCTAAAACGATCTCAAAAGGATAAATATTAGACATATTGACTAGACATAAAATTTCTCTTGCCAATATCTCATTTTTTGCACTGTAGATCTTTAAAAATCTTTAGGAAGTTCTTTAAACTGAAAACAAGTGTTAGATGTCTCTTTAGTAAAATGGTTCTTTCAGGTACTGGAAGTGGTTCTACTATGGTACTGCTTTAAAGAACAATGTGTTACCTTTTAAGATCGCATAAGATCAGGATTGCTCAACGACTTACGTGTATTGATTTTCTGCAGGGAGATGTGTTTCTCCAACTGTCGGCGGAGGCGGACCTCAGCACCGTACTTGCCGTGAGTGCCATTGTCAGCCAGGATAAAATGAGAGTGGCTGCTATTAAGCACTGAGAGCTTGCTGAGAGGGTTGGACATGGTTTGGTATGGCCGACTCACCTGAAAATACCACAGTTGTGGTAAATCATTCATAAAAGTACCTCAGAGTACATTCCAGGGGCCAAATTCTCTACAGACAAAACAGGGGTTTCCTTGAAAATAATGTGTGATCTTAGGAGCTGTTTACAGGATTTTGAAGTTCAGACTTACATCTCGACCAATAAGGTCCTCTTTATTTTCCACAATACCCCAGGGTGCAATCCCAATGGCGCAGACTCTACCACGCGACTTTGAGGAATGATCTTTTAGAGCATCTCCTACATGGCGGATCACTCCTATCCATAGCGAAATGACAAAAAGAGGTACACAGATTAAACTTCATAGTGCAGATGATTGTTGAACACAAATCAGTATCGCTATAATGTAGAGAGGAACTCACCAGTGCTGACTCCTCCTGTGAAAATCCAAGCTCCAGTGGTGACCGCAGCTTTGATCAGGCCTTTCCCAAACACTTGCTTGAGTTTGGGCTGCAGGTCGAAGTTTTGAAGGCCACCATGCACTGAGATGAGCAGAGTGGGCAACTCCAGCTGCCAGTCTTTTACCATCAGATGTAGCAGGTTATCAGGCTTAGTGTCATAAGACACACGGATGTACTGATGGACAGATAAAAATCGAAGCTAATTAGTACTTCCTAGAAATGCCATGGATTTATTTCTGCTGACTTTCAGGTTTAAAGGTATCATATCATAGAAAAAAATTCCAAAATGCTGTATATTGAATTGTTATAGTTTATATATATAACAGGTTTTTTTTAAACAAATTAAAACTGACATACAATGGAAAACACATTTTTCTCTGTCAAAAAATGTTGTAATATTATTTATTATAATATAGCATTGGTATTTCTTGTACATGTAAAGTCCATTCCCAACAATATAAATAATGGAAAACTTTTTTTGAAAGTGGTCTATAATGCGCTTTGGAACAAAACTCTTCAATTATGTCTGTAATATTTAAAGCTTTCGGTACCATGGCCTTGTTGGCATGCCCTCCTCCCTGAAATTCGATGATACCAAAGGCATCGGTGGACATGAGCTGTGTGTGCTTCACAACAGACCATCTCTCCTGTGGAGGCTCGACCTGACCCTCCTCTGCGCTGTTATTGGCGGCGGCTGCAGGAATAGCCGTATGTTGACTCAGCAGCTGACCACAACTGCATCTACAAAAGTCATAAAGCACAAGGAGTGAATCTTAAGTCACGGAAAACTCTCAATCTATAAAAATTCATAGGGTTGCTAAAGTCATGTGGCAATTGTGCTGACATAACACCCAAACTGGGGCAGCTCCAGCTACTCTGGAGCATGTATATCTTTCAGGAGGATTTCTGAGAGGGATTAAAGCTCTATGGTACGGCAGGATTTAGCTTTTAATGTTTTAATTCTGTCCCCCAAAGATTAGGCACCGTGGAGAATTTATATTTTTAATATAAAATGTATAATATTTTAGAGACCAAAGCCAAGCGCACTTCACAAGGTACTTCTGGGGTGCACTGGGGTGACTTGTGAGTTGTGAGTTGTGAGTTGTGAGTTGTGAGTTGTGTATATGTCTGGTAATTCTATAAAAAATGAACATGGAATTGAACAAATGAAACAGAACACTGACTTGGTGGGTTCTTTGCTGCTGGGCAATATGTAAATGCACTCCCTCTTCTGAAAGGTCCGCTCAATCCACACTTTCTGGGCCTGTGGAACATGAAAAAATCTGGCATGTGTATATTCTGTTCATATTACTATTTTGGTCTCATAAATCTGCAGCAAACAAACAAACCACAAAGCGCATGCTGTGCACTATCCTAACACATTCTCTTATTTGGATTTTTCCATGTCATTTATCCTCTTAGCTTACGTATAATCCTCAGTAACCACCAGGTCTGGATAAAACAATGCTACGATCTAGGAAAAAATATCTGTGTATGTGAATAATAATGTAGTAATTATTGTGATTAATTTGGCATTTCCTGGAACGTTGACAAATTTGTTCGTTCGAGATAATGGCAGATTAAGCTCACGTGCAGACAGATTACCCCGTTATGCCTCCTATATTTCCGTTTTACTCTCTCGCTCTCTCTTCCACATACACAGACATCTCATCTATATACATGCATACATACATACACATACATGTGTGTATATATATTTGAAGTTAAATACAGCTAAGCTTCAATGTTAATGGTTAAAAAACAGCAACATGGGCATAAGGCGTCAAATCAACAAGCCTCAAATCAAGACCCTTCTTAGCCTGTTTTTGAGATGAAACAGACATGAAGTCACAGCATATTTGCTCTCATAACTTCTTACAAATACAGAAATCTTCAAGTCAAGTCAAGACATAGAGTTGCCCCTCAAAGCACTGCACAACGACTAATAAACTCACGAACTAAAGAATGCGTTTTTCTGCCCCAACACTTCAAACTGGCCTCAGAGAGTGTAGAAAGTTAATATTTACCATTCATGAAGTCTGCAAAGGAGCGAGGAACACATCTCAGACCAGGCTAGAACCCTGCTCCTTCTACCAAACCCCACAGTTGCTGTCCACTCTCAGACACACCACTGCCGCTGCCTTTATGCATCTCTTATGAGGACCATGTGAGCTGGCCTTCAGCCTCAAGTCTCATGACCACTGCTGAAGGTAATCCTCTGAGAACCTCATGACCAACTCACAGCCACACAACCACCCCACTCAAGCCCATTCAGTAGCTAAGGAGCCACAAATCTACTTGGATGGCTACCACAGTAATCTCTAAGTTTTCTTCCAGTTCCTTCCTTCTGAACAACTGGTGATAATAATTAACGGCCCAAATGAACGAACTGAGTCCAGAGAATGAAAGAGATTGTGTAGAATGTGTCAAGAACAACAAGAACCCATTAGACTAGGGGAGACTTCTGGGTTCTCGCCTAGTCTACGCCTACAGTATGAAAGGGAAGAATAGAATGTGAGAAAACATAATCAGAGATGATCAATGGCAAAGTGTACCAGCGCTTGCAATGGACAACTTATTGATGATTGGCTAAAAAAACCACAGTACAGTGAAAGATTTCCCCAACTACTCTCTTGGGAGTAGTTTATTTAAGTCCAGTCTTGTAGACTCTTAAGGACAGCAATGAATTGCAAATTAAAGTTCAATAAAAGATTTAATTACAGAGTAATGTAACTTTTGTCTTTAGGAAAGCAAGAAGGCAGGAACAACTAAGACACTCCAAACAAACAAAAAAAGGCTGCAAAATGCAAAAGCACCAAAACACAGTGTCCTTGGTTCAGTCTTACTAAACCAAAATCTGTGTGTGTTCCAAATTTCATCGTGGGATATGTATTTCAACATCTGTCGGCAGCTCTGCTTTTGATGACTTTTGGCCCTGAGTCATTTAGAACTACATAACACCCAAATCCTGATAAACACAGATTTTGGATTCCCCTACCATTGAACAGTGAGGCATTAGCATCTCTATCATCTAAGGGTGACCATCCACAAGCGCTTTTGCCTGGCAGGACCATTCAAACTGGATTCCAGTTCCCAGTACTGCTACACAAAGAATAAAGCTCTCTCTCAGAGCAGCAGTATAAGGTTTCAAACCTCCACATATAACCGAAAGGCTGAGATAACATCTCCAGCAGCACATCCTGACTTTAACTGAGAGCATCAGGTTATAAAAAGATGGTTCTGTTTCTCGGTTTCCAACATCACTTCTAACTAAATAACTTTGAGGGCCTGTTCAACTAAAGTGGAGCTATGTGTGCTGTTGCATGTCCGTGTTTTCCGTAATGATGCACACGGTCGCCCTGGTTCGGCTAAGCATGTGAATGAGCTACAAAAAATGAGTTACAGTAAAAGGCCTTACACCAGCCAAGTCTGCTAGTGCAATGCGGTGCACAGCACAATGCAGGGTTTGAGCCTTTTCATGAAACTATCTAATTATCAAAAGTCCTGGGAGCTTGCACTAGCTACATAGGCCTCCTGTTAGAAGCTTAACTCCACAGATTATCCCCCTCTGCCTAAGCAAATTAACTTATTAGCCAAATAGAAAACAATGAGCAACATTTGTAGTGAGGGAAAATACTTTTTTGGGGGATTACTGGAAAATACAATAGACAATAGAATTCTGTATTAACGTAGGATTGAGTTGTCTAAGCTACAGGAGACTGAGAAGAGGTCTGATTTGGGAGTCATTATTATTATTATTATTATTATTATTATTATTATTATTATTATTATTATTATTAAGATTGATACCATCCTGTGTTGGCACAATCATATAATGGAACACACACACACACACACACATCTTCTAAGCTGATTCTCCTTCTGGGTTGCGGGGGTGCTGGAGCCTATCCCAGCTGTCATTGGGCGAAAGGCAGGCTACACCCTGGACAGGTCACCAGTCCGTCACAGGGCTACGATGGAACAAAACTTCCTTATTATCCACAAATTCTTGTTATTCCGTGTGCGTTAATGCATCCGCATACAGTGCAAAAGTTCAGACACCCTGAAAATTACTTAGAAAGCTATTTTTTATATTTATTTGCTAAGAAAACTAATATTAGAATAAATACAAATATTTATTGTTTTCATTTGACCCTTTCTAAATCTCTCCTCATGAGCCATTGTTATTTGTAGTTATCATCTAACACCTCTTTCTGTCCATCAATCCTTCATTAATTAAATAATTTGTAGTAAGTGTGGATTTAAGCAAATCCGTGTGATGGCTGGTTGGGATCAAGGAGAAATCCAGAATATTCTTCTAACCATGTCATTTCAACTACTTTTAGATTTGTTACATTTTATTGTATTTATGTCTATTTATTTTAATGTTAAATAATGCTTTTCTGATCAAATGCAGTTATTTCATTACAGCTATTAAAATTACCAGTTTTTAAGGTGTCTAAGACTTTTGCGCAGCTGTGTTGCTGTGTTGCTGTTTTCTGGTTGCACAGTCATGTCTATGTGTAAAAGAACATGTCAGTTTAACTCACTTTCACAGGGCTTTGTGTCACTGGGGTGAAACAGGGAAGCACATAACCACATTTTTAGGATTACTGTAGCTTTGAAAGGCCCTGGGTGGGGGGCATGGGCCCACTTGCATGTGTGTGTGTGTTTCAGGAGATCTTTGCAGAATCAGTTTAGACTTAATTTAAGTGTATGGAATTCATGTGATTCACAGAGCTGGATGGACTGTTAGACAGACAGACACATGACTTCTTAGTTCTTTTGAACTCCCACATATCAGTTTTTTAAAACAGGTAAAATGAAATTAATAAGGTAAGAACATGAACTCTGCTTAAATAATATATACAGGGCTCAGGTTTTCTCTACTGTGAACGACGGCATATGATTACTCAGCTTCGGGATTAATACCAGTACAGATTAGTGATCATCAGATTAAACAATAACAATCTAAAGAATTGCTTAATGCAGTAAACGTGCAGCAGCAATATACCTAGAGGAACCTGATAATAGCAGTAATGTATTCTGCCAGCAGGTTTCATAAAATGTATTTCATATCTTGTCACCAAAAAGTTTTCATCAAGAAAAAAAATCCAGTTTCCTGCTGACTAAAATCTTTCCACTGATGGTCGCTTGCAACCAGTTTATCACTCTTAAAATCTCCATGTTTTACCAGTCTTCGTGGTGAATGGCACTGCATGCCTTTTTTCTGGTTAAATTAATAATCCAACATTTAATGGTTGTATTTTATGAGACGGTAATCTGATTTTCTGATTTATCTACTAGCATCTGATTTTCTGTACAGGTTTATATTTACCTATTCCTGTATTTTAAACTCACAGTCCAGTTATTGCCTGATCCTTTCAATGTGATTATCCTGCTCAGCCTTTTTACTGGGAGGAATATGAGGACAGAGGAAGAGGAAGAACTGGAAATGAAAGCATATTCACTAAAACTGCTGTCAGCTTTAAAACGCACAAACTTGAAGACACAGTATTTATCATGCAGCTTCCCCATACTCCTCTATACTTTTTGCAAGGTACTTTTAGAAAGCAGATGTGAAATTATTTCGGGGTCAAGGTCGTGGAGTGTTTTAGTTCCGTCTATATTTTTCTGCTTGCATTAATCACATGAGAGTGAGTATTAGAATGAACGGAGGCACTAAGCTGCGCAGGCAGCTGGTCTTTACAGAGCCATTACCAGAGATTAAAGAACAATACTGAAATGCACGTTTGTCCTCAAGGATGTGTTTATCTGTGTTCTGAGCAGGTTCTGTTCTGGGGTTGGATGCTTTCAACAGTTTCCAGTCCTGTTTTCACATCTTTCACATTAGACGTTTAGACCAGCGGTTCTCAAACCACTCCCCAGGCCCCCCAGACTCTCCACAGTTTAGCTTGATCACAAACCTCAAAACATAAAAACAGAGCAAAAATATGGGCCATCTTAGGGGTCCTGAGGACAGGTTAGAGAATGACCCATTCAGACAACACATAAATAATATATTTTAATCTTCCTCTACCGTAAGGCCTTTTGTTTGTTTCTCTCTTATGTACGTATCACCGCCCTTGGAAGAAAAAACCTTGTTTCCTTACAAGGGTCATTTTAGTGTAAGTTAACTTAAGCAAGGAATTGCAAGTCATTTTAAGCCACTTTCTCCTTGCCCACTTATTATGAAACATTCACACAATGTAAAAGGCACCTGGCATTTTCAAAAAATTGAGATGCAAGGTTTGGTCTTAACACTAAACATGCACAAAGAAAATAAAGTACAAATAATTCATACCTACACTTACTGGCCATTTTGTCAGGCATGCCTTCCATATAGGTAGATTTGCTGACTGCTGCCGGTCACTCTCTACGCCATCCATATCTCCATACATTGGACCACCACTGACCAGATATTATTTGCAAAGTGAACCACTGTGTATTTGGCATGGGTTCACATTTGTGCCTAGTCCTTGTGCCAAAACTGGCACTGCGAACCCTTTGACTAGTTTATCATTGTGACAATACAATATCATGACAAATTACATCACAATGTTTTTCTGAGTATTGAGTACTGTCAGTACTTCTAGAACACTGAACAGCATGCATCATAAAAAAAGACCAGAAGACTCAATTCTAGCCCGTATCTGCTGCCAATTGCTGGTGATACATAACTACATGAACTGTTTAATAGCAAGCAGCCAATTGTACGTCATTCCTTTACACCTCCTTTACATCTTTTATCAATTCATTTTTCAACAATCGTTTGATCGTGCAGAACCGTGCTGCTCTGTCATGCTCAGTGTGTTATATGTCATTCTATTCTGTATTGTGTGCCTGGACTGTGACTATTCTGCTTTATCCCTACATGGTCATGTCTGTCACACCTGTCACTTGTCATGTAGAGGCTGAGCCTAACCTTGGCGTCAGCCCAGTGTCCTACAGGCTGGTTAAGTGTCTGGTACCTGCGCACAAACGAATAAACTTCACTTCTCCAGACATACGGCTGGTCAGGGTTTGGATTCCTCAACTGTTACTCCTGTACCCTCAACAGAGGCTTTTTAAAAATCTGCCCAGACCGAAATCCCTTGGCCACACCACAACAGCCCTATTTGGGAACAAATACTACTTTTTTTTTTTTCTACGCCTTTGCAAACAAACAAAAAATGTATTCATTGTACTCAGCTTTTCACAGTATGTAGCAACACAGTCTAACTCGTGCATCATGTCCATATATTTACAATACAAGCTCAAAAACAAAACTCAGAAAAAAAGTATAGCGCTGATGTTCCTGCCGTATCATCCACCTATAATCGGTGATAAGGTACAGGCTTTGTCTTAGAGGGCATCTCAGGAGGTGAGCTATAGACATCCTTACCTTCTGAGAACCAGAAGTTGTGCGTTTGATGGAGGAGCGTTTAAAGGAACCCTCTTTGCCCTTCTTCCCACCAAAGTTCTTGTTCTCCATGGCTAGCTGGGCATTTGTCTCTCCTCACTGCTCTTGTTCAGGCGCTCTTCTCTTAATTCTGGTCCTTCAAGTTTTGTACTCAAGCATCGCAAGTCCACACAATCAGCCAGGCTGACCGTAGGAGTCAACAGTGATGAACACAAACTCCAAATGCTGCCTTGAGTAACAGAGTGCAGCTAAAGTGAGGAGGGAGAGATTGAAATACAGATAAAGCTGTAAACAGTATGATGCTGACAGGGACCCCTTCCCTCTCGCACTGCATGTGCGTTTGTGTAATCAGGCTTAATGGAGTCACTCCTATGAACGATGCTCTTTAATGCAGAGGAGATTTAATAAATGGTGATTGAAGGTAAATCTACTTTGGTAAAAGTCAAACCCAAAATGGCTTTAATGCTTAATAATAGCACGAGAGTCGGGCCGTGACTTGCGCTGCATTAAGAGAAAGAAATGCACAGGCTTACCAAAGCACGTCACGTTTGAAGTCAGTTGATGTGGGCAGCGTGTGAACGGCCACGTAACGGACGATATATTGAAAACGTTTCTCTAAGGAGCTACTAAGGGCATGGACCCCACGCTCGTTTGGGGGAAGGCCTCATGTATTAAGACCATCACTTCAAATTTTGATTAACCTTATATGGGCAACAAGTAATTTCAATAAAATGATTATTGTAAATCCAACATCCATCGACTCCCACACACTATAAACTCAATGCATATTCTTCTCATAGAACAGACTTCAAGCAGTGATCATCTAAAAAAAAACCCTCAGAAATCTGTTTTTCATTACTTATGCCCAAAATAAGATGATACGAGTGCCCTCATTTGGCCAGAGAGCTTAACGGCATGTCAGACTGACGCACATTGAAAAGCTGACATCAACACGTGAGGGTTTACTTGCCGTTCAGCCATGTTAATTCTAATCCACCAGATTTTTCACTTAAGTGAATTTACAGTACAATAGATCTTTTAAAACAAGTTTATTAAATGATTCAAGCTAAACTGTAATAAACTGAAACAGGAAACAAAATGATGTTTCTACAAAAATTATATTTTATATATATATATATAATCCATAAAAAAGGTCATGTCCAAGGCTTCGTCTTGTCTGCAGCCTTGTGCTGAGCTGGTTGTTATTATTATGAAGGACGGAGAGCTGTCGCCTGTAATAAATAATATGTACACAGTCCTCTCTGTGTGACCGGCCTTCGTCCTAGTCTTCCTCAGTCAGCATGGCACTCTGTTTCCATTTTCTCTCCCGCCATCCGTCCGCTCTCCTCCTCACTCCGCTGCATTAGAGCCGGTGTCTGCAACAGAACGTAATGATATTAAAACCAATGCCACACTTAAAACCACACAATGCACCGCTAAACTAAAACAGCATAAAGGGTCTGGCAGAATACTGGCCTTAAGAAAAACACGCGCTCTGTGCTGGGCTTGCAATTTCCATCAGTAATTAGACACCCTTTAAAATGGGCAATTACATCTGACTGACAAACAATCCAGACTAAACCAAGTGGCGTCAGGAATGTGAGAGAGTCCAGCGGCTATGGCTGCACAATATGGACCAAATACTAGTATTATGATTAAAATGCAACATATTGCAGTACATCTTGCTATTTATTACAATGCAACAGTAAATCCGTTATGCATTATTTTTGCTCGAATGGCTTTTTAAAAATATCTCCAGAAACATTCATCTGGATCTGTGATCTGTGAAGCTGCTCACAAACATTATAAAACGTTATAAAGGCCATTTGAACAACGCTGCCTCATGCCCTGTTCACTGTGCAGCCAAACCAGCATTTCTACTCTACAATATTATATTATAGGACTGAATTCGATGTAAAGACACTTTCAGATCAGAAAGTGGGGCAATACGTTGATGTCCGTCCTCTAATTGAACAAAAGGTTATATTTATTTACACATGCATTTGAGACAAGCTACACTCACGAAGCTTCTCTCAGATTAGTGTGGTAGGCTGGAAACAGAGGAGAATTAACAGGCGATGAACAACACAGATCACAATCTTACTTTTCCCATCACAGGCTACGATCTTCACTTTGTCCACCTTCACCAGTTCAGTGACTTCCCGGAACTCCACATCATTTAAAACAAACGTCCACACGTTGTCGCAAAATCTGTACGTGTTCAGCGATCCCTGCAAATCAGAGAGAGAAGGTCTGAAGGTCTTAGGAGTTTTACTAACGAACACCAATTTGCCATCAGAACCTTCTTGATCTAAAAAGCAATTCTGAGAAGAGTTAATAAAACGCATAATCACTCATATTCACCTTAAAGTTGACTCTATTGCGAACTCGGTTGGCCAGCGCGGTGTTGATGGCTTTGTCGAACTGTAGCAGAACTTGGAGGGCTAACTGTGGGGTAATCTGTTGAGTCTGTAACAACAAGCAAACAAACAAACAAACAAACAACAAAATAAGAAATCGGCTCTTCGACATCGGTCCATTCCAAACGATGACCGAGACAGTGCCTAGTGACCCAAACCAGACCGTTGGATCCTAATGTCAATGCGCTCATGTGGTTAGTTGTAACTCGTGGTGACGACGACGTCCGATCAGCAACGTTCTAACACCCCGTTCCTCAGGCTCCATGTACCCGTCCCCGTCTCTCGACTAGGGTCTCTCTCTCTCTCTCTCTCTCGACTAGGGTCTCTCTCTCTCTCTCTCTCTCTCGACTAGGGTCTCTCTCTCTCTCTCTCTCTCGACTAGGGTCTCTCTCTCTCTCTCTCTCTCTCGACTAGGGTCTCTCTCTCTCTCTCTCTCTCTCTCTCTCTCTCTCTCTCTCTCTCTCTCTCTCTCTCGACTAGGGTCTCTCTCGACTAGGGTCTCTCTCTCTCTCGACTAGGGTCTCTCTCTCTCTCGACTAGGGTCTCTCTCTCTCTCTCTCTCGACTAGGGTCTCTCTCTCTCTCTCTCTCTCGACTAGGGTCTCTCTCTCTCTCTCTCTCTCTCGACTAGGGTCTCTCTCTCTCTCTCTCTCTCGACTAGGGTCTCTCTCTCTCTCTCTCTCTCTCGACTAGGGTCTCTCTCTCTCTCTCTCTCGACTAGGGTCTCTCTCTCTCTCTCGACTAGGGTCTCTCCCTCTCTCTCTCGACTAGGGTCTCTCCCTCTCTCTCGACTAGGGTCTCTCTCCCTCTCTCTCGACTAGGGTCTGTCTCCCTCTCTCTCGACTAGGGTCTCTCTCTCTCTCTCTCTCTCTCGACTAGGGTCTCTCTCTCTCGACTAGGGTCTCTCTCTCTCTCTCTCGACTAGGGTCTCTCTCTCTCTCTCTCGACTAGGGTCTCTCTCTCTCTCTCTCGACTAGGGTCTCTCTCTCTCTCTCTCGACTAGGGTCTCTCTCTCTCTCTCTCGACTAGGGTCTCTCTCTCTCTCTCTCGACTAGGGTCTCTCTCTCTCTCTCTCGACTAGGGTCTCTCCCTCTCTCTCTCGACTAGGGTCTCTCCCTCTCTCTCTCGACTAGGGTCTCTCCCTCTCTCTCGACTAGGGTCTCTCTCCCTCTCTCTCGACTAGGGTCTCTCTCCCTCTCTCTCGACTAGGGTCTCCCTCTCTCTCGACTAGGGTCTCTCTCTCTCTCTCTCTCTCTCTCGACTAGGGTCTCTCTCTCTCTCTCTCTCTCGACTAGGGTCTCTCTCTCTCGACTAGGGTCTCTCTCTCTCTCTCTCGACTAGGGTCTCTCTCTCTCTCTCTCGACTAGGGTCTCTCTCTCTCTCTCTCGACTAGGGTCTCTCTCTCTCTCGACTAGGGTCTCTCTCTCTCTCTCTCGACTAGGGTCTCTCCCTCTCTCTCTCGACTAGGGTCTCTCCCTCTCTCTCTCGACTAGGGTCTCTCCCTCTCTCTCTCGACTAGGGTCTCTCTCCCTCTCTCTCGACTAGGGTCTCTCTCCCTCTCTCTCGACTAGGGTCTCTCTCCCTCTCTCTCGACTAGGGTCTCCCTCTCTCTCGACTAGGGTCTCTCTCTCTCTCTCGACTAGGGTCTCTCTCTCTCTCTCTCTCTCGACTAGGGTCTCTCTCTCTCGACTAGGGTCTCTCTCTCTCGACTAGGGTCTCTCTCTCTCTCTCTCGACTAGGGTCTCTCTCGCTCTCTCTCTCTCGACTAGGGTCTCTCTCGCTCTCTCTCTCTCGACTAGGGTCTCTCTCGCTCTCTCTCTCTCTCGACTAGGGTCTCTCTCTCTCTCTCGACTAGGGTCTCTCTCTCTCTCTCGACTAGGGTCTCTCTCTCTCTCTCTCGACTAGGGTCTCTCTCTCTCTCTCTCGACTAGGGTCTCTCTCTCTCTCTCTCTCGACTAGGGTCTCTCTCTCTCTCTCTCTCGACTAGGGTCTCTCTCTCTCTCTCTCTCGACTAGGGTCTCTCCCTCTCTCTCTCGACTAGGGTCTCTCCCTCTCTCTCTCGACTAGGGTCTCTCCCTCTCTCTCGACTAGGGTCTCTCTCCCTCTCTCTCGACTAGGGTCTCCCTCTCTCTCGACTAGGGTCTCTCTCTCTCTCGACTAGGGTCTCTCTCTCTCTCGACTAGGGTCTCTCTCTCTCTCGACTAGGGTCTCTCTCTCTATTGTCTTATCGCATGACTACGCGATGCTCGTGTCACTTTTATGTGTCTCCCCTTTTCTTCTCAGTGTATGAGCTCTGCTGTTCTGATCAATAAACGGGGATGGACGTCTGAGTACAGACACTGGCTCTGTGGTCATTTGAGTGTCGTCCCCCCTCCCCCCAGCTGGCTGGACTCTCAGGAGGGCTTCTTGCTTAAGTTCACAGCTTTGGTATGGAGGTCAAACCCTAGAACCGTTTGATGATGGTTCTAACCGGTCACTGAGACTTCGAGTTTCATTCACCTGCGGTACAGAAGACCCAGCGTTTAAAGATGCGTCTCTCTGGTTGTCCGACACTTTACTAACCTCAGCGGGCATCTGGAGACACAACCCAACAGAACCCAGCAGGACCCCACAACCCAACAGAACCCAGCAGGACCCACAACCCAACAGAACCCAGAACCCAACAGAACCGCTGGCTGCGTCGACTTAGCTCTCCTACACACGTTTATGTCCTGCCTGAGATTTTATAGCGGACAGCTCCGCTCGTCGAGGGTCCGGCTGAAGTCGCTCGGACACGGTCAGAAGTTCAGCGCGGGCTGCTGGTGGCGCCGCTAGCCTGCAGCTAAAGGCAGGACAGGTTCCTCACGAACGGCCTCCAAACTGCGCCGGCGGCCAAGAACCCGGTCTAGTTTGAACACCCACTGCGCGCTAAACACGGCCTGCCGAACTGGCTCTGCCTCCAGACGGCGAACGGCGTCTAAACGGCCGCAGCACCGGCCGCAGCCGATTAGCTGGGTCACTACCTTAGCCTGCGAGCTAACCGCGAGCCGCCTCGCGACCTCGCCTCCCGCGAGCGCGGCTTCGCCTCACCTGTATAAGCTCGTCGAGACTCTCCTGCAGGCTGTTTCCGAGCGTCGTGTTTCGGTACAGCTGATACGCCATGGCGTGTTTTAGCGCGAGGTCGAGCCCGGTTCCGCTGCAGACAATAAACCGCCAGGCGACGCTCCGAGTCCAGCACCGCTCGCTTCCTCAAGCGCTGAGAGCATCTCGGTACGGAAAGTCGCAAGGACAAATAAGCGCAGCGGCGCGGCGAACGCGCGAAGCCCAAAATCCAGAGCGGTGCTCATCAAACGCTGTGATCAGAAGCCCCGCAGCCCCCCAATCAGCCGCGCTTAGTCACAGTATTGTGCGCATTATAGATGATGACACCTCACTCTATCACGAGCGCACCACATAGACCCATATCTTACCCTGCCTCTAATTAAAGTGCGATATCTGCTGCTGACAGAACGGCGCGAGCGCAACACACACAAGTTCTGGACATCTGGACTCATTACTGTGCAGTATCTACAGTTTCGGTGTGATATCAGCTGCATGTGTAAACTGGACACTTGTAGCTTCTCAATCCTGTTTTTATGGTTTATATTGTTCCGCTAACAGACGCCTTGTTTATTTATTTATTTCTATTGTTTATCTTATATGCTGTATTTTCTATGACGCGCATCTTTGTCTACTTGCTGCTCTTCATCTGCTGTAACAATGCAAATTTCCCCTTGTGCATTGATCAGGAGTTTGCACTCACACTAGGATCTAACACTGATTTAAACAACAACAACAACAACATAGGGAAGGTGGTGTCTAGTGAACGCTCTCATATGATCTCATTTAACAGGGAAATTCAGAATCTGAAGTTTAACGCGTGAATTAAAGTATAAACCGTATATTCTGCTCGCTCTCGTCTCATTTGATGCATTAGATTAATGTAAACCGCCTTTGTGGAATTGTAACAGTGCAATGACGATGCTGAGTGATGGCCACTAGGGGGCAGCACATCACTATTTTTGAATGACCAGCACCGGGGAACCAGCGCGCCAACGCAGCTGTGTTTGAGAATATTCAGCCTCAGTCTCGAGCGCGTCTCTTAAATAGAACATTAAGTATTAAAATTGATCGGTTTTTATAAACTGTTATAAACTATTAATACGTGTCAAAGAACCGATTATATTACGTAGTGCAGTAACAGGAAATACATTTAAAATGATGCAAACCCAATTCCAGTGAAGTTGGGACGTTGTATAAAACATAAATAAAAACAGAAAACGATGATTTGCAAATCCTTTTCAACCGATATTCAACTGAATCCACTACAAAGACGAGATATTTAATGTTCAAACGGATAAACTTTATTGTTTTTTGTAAATATTCACTCATTTTGAATTTGATGCCTGCAACACGTTCCAGAGAAGTTGGGACAGGGGCGTGTTTCCCACTGAGTTACATCACCTTTCCTTTAACACTCAATAAGCGTTTGGGAACTGAGGACACTGATTGTTGGAGCTTTGTAGGTGGAATTCTTTCCCATTCCTGCTTGATGTCCAGCTTCAGCTGCTCAGCAGTCCGGGGGTCTCCGCTGTCGTATTTTGAGCTTCATAATGCGCCACACATTTTCAATGGGAGACTGGTCTGGACTGCAGGCAGGTCAGTCTAGTACCCGCACTCTTTTACTACGAAGCCACGCTGTTGTAACACGTGCAGAATGTGGCTCGGCATCGTCTCGCTGAAATAAGCAGGACGTCCCTGAAAAAGACGCTGCTTGGATGGCAGCAGATGTTGCTCCAAAACCTGTATGTACCTTTCAGCATTAATGGGCCTTCACAGATGTGCAGGTTACCCCTGCCATGGGCACTAACACCCCCCCCCCCCCCGCCCCCCAACCATCAGAGAAACGTTGTTCAAACGTTTATTTGCAAAAAAAAACTAAGTTTATCTGTTTGAACATTAAATATCTCGTCTTTAGAGTTTATTCAATTGAATATCGGTTGAAAAGCATTTGCAAATCATCGTATTCTGTTTTTATTTATGTTTTACACAACGTCTCAACTTCATTGGAAGTGGGGTTGTAATATCTGTACCATTCAGTCTAATGGAATAATGTTAATAAATTTAATAGAAGTCTTCAACACAATTATGAAATGTATTTTACTACCTAAAGTGAGCAGTGAACCTATTTCTTTTGAGTTGTGATGCTGATGATGATAAAGAGGTGACTGTGGTGGATGAAATGTTTTCTTTGGAAGAAATGAATGTACCTCTCCACCATGTGTGGACATTAAAAAGTACTGTTGGTGCCACGGGGCCAATGCAAAGTGGCTCCCAGGCTCCGGTAAGGAAAAGACAGCTACTGTTTGCTGTTGTTATGATTAAGATGCTGTGGTTAGTGTAATTGTGACCAAGGAGGATGGGTCATATCCTCCCACATGACCCCTTCTTGTGTTTCATTACATTGTTTATTTTGCATATCTCAGTTTAAAAGTAAGGCTTAATTTAAAGCCTTAAACTTTTAGTCTTTCTTGTATTATTGCAGTGTTAGCCTGTTAGTCAGCTAGCTTTTTACAACCTGGCCAATCTGCTAGTGAGGACAGAATTAGTGTAGTCAGTATAAGTCGGGGCAGTCGTGGGCTGGAGGTTAGGGAACCAGCCCTGTGACCGGAAAGTCCCCTCAACAGTGCCCTTGAGCAAGACACCTAACCCCCAACTGCTCCCCGGGTGCCGTGGATAGGGCTGCCCACTGCTCCGGGCAGGTGTGCTCACTGCCCCCTAGTGTGTGTGTTCACTAGTGTGCATGTCTGTGGGTGTTTCACTGCACGGACGGGTTAAATGCAGGTCTAACTCCACAGTGTGCGAACACAGAGACAAATGGTTCTATAAAGTGAATAAAAAGGTAAATGGAAATCTGGTAGGAGCAACCAGTGATGTTCAGCTGGCAGTTTACCATCTGGTTGCATTTAGTAGACTCAGATTTCAACACTAACAACTGGGCGTTTTAAGGAGTCAATACAGTTTTATCTCTGCTGAAGCACTGCATGATATTTGCTGTGGGTTTGGTGTTCTTGCCATATTTTCAACCTCACTGAGAGGCGAAGAGACAGCAGCTTAAAAAATAAGCACACTTTCTTGACTTTGCTACATGGGTGTGGCTAGGCCAGCTTAAGGTGGGGGGGCTTTAGCCCACCCTAAATATTAATTAAGCCCCCCTTTCCAAGTTTCCATCATCCATAGTTTATTTTTATTTAAATTTACAGTAATAGCAGGGCACGACCTGGGGGAGGCGCTGCTGCTCTATGCAGCGCAGCCTCTGCTTTGTTACCAGACTGACTAACACAAAGTTCAGCCAATCATATCAGACCTGGGGGGATGTTCTCTGCAAAGTAATTGGTAACCGCTGAAGTAGAAGACAGGATTTTGCCTAAAAGCTCACTAAAATAAACATTAGACCTTATTGAAAATCTGTAATATGCAGAATAAAATAGTAAATAGTTACAGACGGAATGTATCCACCTACAATATGGATTTGAGGCAAATTATGGTTGGTCTAGCATCACACGCCTGACTCTTGGAGTGATCTTTGTTGGTCGACCGCTCCTGGGGAGGGAAACGATGGTGTTGAATGTACACAGTCTGTCTGATTGTGGTTTGGTGGAGTCCAAACTCTTTAGAGATGGTTCTGTAACCTTTTCCAGCCTGATGAGCATCAGCAACGCTTTTTCTGAGAAAGCTCCTTTGTTCAGGCCGTGACGCACTTCCATAAACGTGTGTTGTGAAGAGCGGACTTTGACAGATCCCTGTTCTTTAAATAAAACAGGGTGGCCACTCACACCTGATCGTCATCCCACTGATTGAACACACCTGACTCTAATTTCACCTTCAAATGAGCTGCTAATCCTACAGGTTCACAGACTTTTCCCACTCACAGATTTTGGATCATTGTAATGTAATATTGGATCATTTTCCTCAATAAACAAATGACCAAGTATAATAAGTTAGTGTCATTTGTTTAACTGGATTCTCTTCATCTAATTTTAGGACTTGTGTGAAAATCTGATGAGGTTTTAGGTCAAATTTATGCAGAAATATAGAAAATTCTAATGATTTCACAAACTTTCAAGCACCACTGTAGCCAGCTATACCAACCATAATTTGCCTCAAATCCATATTGTAGGTGGATACATTCCGTCTGTAACTATTTACTATTTTATTCTGCATATTACAGATTTTCAATAAGGTCTAATGTTTATTTTAGTGAGCTTTTAGGCAAAATCCTAACGCGTCATCCTAAACCTAAATCCTAAACACGTCACAGTGTGAGCGGCAAGATAGATAGAAATAACAGCACTGACAGCTCTTTATATTTTAAAACTTCAGTTCTTTAAAAAAATTAAATATCAGTTCTCTAAAAACAAATATTCCTTGTTTTTAAACTTTCTTCTGTATTTGTACATAAAAACAGCAATATTTGCCAGATATTGTTGTACACAGTAAGTTAATGTCAGTGAAAAGGACAAGGCTGAATTCCCATTCAGTTCCCATTCGCCATTCTTCTTCCAATTTTCCCGTTCCGTGGTGCCAGAATGTAACTGCTGCGCCGTTTAAGGTGGAACGGAAAATTCTACCGAGAAGCTGATTTCAGCTTCGTGTGAAAAGATCACACAGTGTTGATCAAAACGTACTGGAATCCCTCAACTGCTCAACCTGTGGATGGAGAGGCCAATGATATGATACGATTTTTACTAGTTAAAAACAATGCTTGGTCTCTTATTATTGCCTTGAGTTCTTGTAAATCTTAATGTTTAATAAATGCAAATGCCTCCCTAAACACAGGAGAGGAGGGAGAGAAAGAAACTGAAGGAGACTGACAGAACTGAGGGAGCAGGAAAAAAGGAGGGAGAGTTATTTAAGCGTTAAATAAAAAAATAAAGTTATATTTAATTGAACTTAGTCAGAGCAAAACTACAGTCTTTATGATTGCACAAACTGATCTATAATCTGTGTATTTGAATAATATATTTAAGACTATACAGCTTATCTGACAGAGAGGACATAGCATTACTAGTCTTCAGTACGATTGCTTGATTTGTGCCTGTCATAAGTGGATGGATAACGCCTGTTATCCTGTCAGCGACCTGCCAAGCCGCTTGTCCTGTGTCCACTGTGTTCTTACCCTGGCTGTGTTTAGCCTGTCTTCAGCCATTCACTGCACATGTGCTATTTACATTTTGTAAATTTAAACTGCTTCAGTACTTAATTAAAATCTTAAAGTAAATTTTTTAACCTCTTCAGCTCCTCGAGACCACCGGTGGGTCCAAACCGCATTCGGTCATGTTCTTCATAACGTTCATATTCCATCAGCTCCATTCAGAAGCTGGGCGTCGTGTGAGGCTGTAGCTCTTCTCTCCAGTCTAATAGACGGTGACGTCATTTTAAACCCTTATAATAAAAGAAGCTGAACTCAGTTTGTTTTTCTACTGAAAGTCGACCCGTTTTTCCCCAAATCTGGGCTCTAAACTATAAACAGACGGCGTCTCTTCAGTGATCTGCTCTGGAGACATCACTTTTAGAGAACAACACAAAGAGCGGCGCAGATTTTTGGCTCTCAGCAGTGAATCATGAGCGTATAGTGAAATGTGGAGATCAGAAAACACACGTTCTGATCATCTGAGGAGCTTTTACAATAAATAAATAAATTACTAAGTAGATAAAATTAAAAAATTGCATTTATTTCATGCAGTTACTGAATAATTTGCCTTACAATTTGGTCACATAAGTTCAGATGGAAAAACCAAAATAAACCCTGGAGAATAAGAAGTTATGTCTTTCTTTAGTAATTCAATTTAGGGTAGGCACCAACAAGAATTGAGATTAAACTGGGATTAAATCAAGGTTGATGTATTAATCATGTTGCACCAAACTATAAACCTGGTTTTAAAATAATCAGGATTACATTTACAACATCGTTTTAATCTTGGATTTTTTTACAGTAAAACTAAACTAAATTGAATTATTTTGGACGATTACTTTTGCACTCAGAGTTCAACTTTATTCAAGGATCAAATTTAAAGGATTTTAAGGATTTTGTTG
Organism: Pygocentrus nattereri; assembly: GCF_015220715.1. Taxonomy (NCBI): domain Eukaryota; kingdom Metazoa; phylum Chordata; class Actinopteri; order Characiformes; family Serrasalmidae; genus Pygocentrus; species Pygocentrus nattereri. The sequence continues at coordinate 40,955,665 of NC_051225.1, forward strand.
TAAACTGATTTATGGTTTACCGTTCTCCCCACAAGCTTTTGTGTGTGCATCACTTAAATAGAGTAAAAAAATAAACAGAGGAGTCTGGCCACTTCCTATTTCCCCCATTATATCACAAACAGGACGGCAAAACAGCAGAGGGCACCTGTGAGGGAGTCCTCAATGAATGGGAGTAAATGGAGCTCAATGGCTGAAAACGGAAAGGTAAAATAGTTCCTAATCCCTCACCCAGAACCTTCCTCTAACTTGTCCAGAACATTAAAGTAGAGGGATGTATTTCACTAAAAAAGCAAAGAAACTTTACTATATATTTATTTTATTTTGTTTGTTTTTGGGCAGCAGGATGCTGGCATTACTACTAGTGAGTGCTGATTGGCTGGCGAGCGAAGCAGCTCTTCGGCTGTTTGCCTCTCAGACATCGTGAACATACACGAGGCTCCGTTTTAAGCTCCTGTAACTATATTAGAGTTTAATAGAATGGACAAAAGAAACCATTAGTGGAGAGTAATGTTCCTGCTGTTGCCGAATCCAACAGACAATCAAAACGAATGGCTAGTTAAGGTTTCAGTTGTAGATTCAGGCTTTAATCTCAGATTTGTTAATCCAAGTTTAAAATTAAATGGTGCAACACAACTTGATTTAAAATAAAACCTAGATTAAGACATTTTTGATGGGCTGTTTAATCTAATCCGTGTTGGTGCAAGTTTAAATGATGTTGCATAAACATTCTGTTTAATCTAGATTTGCTATAAAAGTCTAGGATGAAAGTGATGGTTTAAATATAAACAAAACTAGGTTTAAAGTTTGGTGCATCTGGATTAATACGAACACTTGGTTGAATTCAAATTTAAGCTTAATCTTTGTGTAACCCATCCTACACACTGTTTAATATGCTTTGAAAATGCAATGACCTGTTTCAGCAAAGAGAAAGGAGAAAAATATTATTGGCTAATATTCTCTGTGCAAGGAAAGTTAATTACGGTAAACATAATCAAAGGAAATTAAAGGAAGATGAATCATGCATAAATATAACAGAGACAGGGGCTATTCCATTGGTTTTAAACACCCCTTGCTTACCAACACACACGTTTGCATTTGCATTGTGGAATTTGAACGTTTCCCAAACTCTGTTTATGACTGTTGTAAAACAGAGATGTTGTTCTTTTAAGTTGAGGTGTAGGAACCCGTTCACTGAGACTGTTTCATGAAGAACTGAATATACTAAACAATCAGTTTAGTTCAGAGCAGTTGTCTCACAAATCCTCCAAAAGCTTCCAACTCAGTTCCTAAAGACAAGCTCAGCGTCCTCAGTGCAGTCTAACTTTTCATTAGGAACGTTTTACGCAGACAAATGAAGATGCCAGGAATTGCTTGAATAAGGACTTAGGCAAGAAAAACCTCTAATTAATCACTGAAGGAATTTAGTAAACTACTCACTGCACTGCAGGTTTTAAATGGTTGTTTATTAACAGATGGCAGCGTTTAGAGAGAGATTCGAGATGACACTTCTGCGCAACCATTTCATTTTTCCCCCAAGAATGCAAATAAGGCACATTGTAAATAGAGACAAAAACAGGTAAGCAATTATTTGGATGCACCGAGTGAGAACTTGACACAAAAGCAAACTATTAAAATTGATCAATGAAGCTGTTCTCTTCTGCTTTGAAATAATGGCTTTCGTTTAACTTATTCATCTCCTTCTGCACATGTGTTTTTGTGCAGTGGAGGGTGACAAGTTTGTAAACGATGATGGATACGGAGAGGTGAGCGGAAATGGGAGCTGCTTCCTTCATTTAATTACTGTGTCAAACTGAATTACTGAAGAAATCCGAAAACAGGAACGCCGCAGTACGGATTTCATCCGTGCGCTGGACTTTTCTCTCCTGTTTGATGTATTTATCTAGTTATATGTTGGCATCTTAAGTATCTTAACATTTATTTAGTGCTTCACTTTTGTTGGATAATTAAATATCAACAAATTACATCTCGCTGCATAAAGGTTCTGTTTAATGGTGAAGCTGTGCGGCTGTTGGAAAATGGAAAGGACTGAAGTTTATTTCTTAAAAAGCTGCAAAGTCTGTCGTTCCTGATTTTAATAAGTGAGAATGCAGGAACGACATGGGCAAGGCTTATACTGTGAAATGAAATGTAGAACAAAAGAAATATCCTAAGAACTTTATTAAGGCCAAACAATCTTGAAAATAAAGCTTCCTAAGCGGTTCTTGGCTTGGAGACATCCATCCATCCATTTTCTAAGCTGCTTCTCCGTCAGGGTCGCGGGGGGGTGCTGGAGCCTATCCCAGCAGTCTTTGGGGCTTGGAGACATGATTCTATGCAAAATCTTTAGTTTTGAACCAGGGCTTGATTTAAGGGGGATATAATCCACCTGGTCATTTCCTTCCCATGTTCTTCCCCTTTGCGTGTCATTATATCACCTAAGATTTACTCCACTGAGTTCAGTTCCCTCCATATTCGAGATTTGTATCATGGTCCACAAGACAACACACAGTCACAGACAGTGGCAGACGATGGCCCAAGATGCCTTCTAATAACATAACGCTACTTTCTTCAAATACAGCACAAAATGAGTGAAAACTCATCTGAGGTTTGGATCCTTTACATCATGTTGAAGGTTCTTCACACTCAAAATCCCGTTTTTACAAAAATGGTTCATCATTGGGAAGGTTCTTCAGGGATGCAAAGAACCCTTTTGACAGCTTCTCTTTCTGTCAACATGCCTTGAACAATTTTGAAGCGAATCTTCATTAAATACTGCAGAGTTCATAACAAATTCAGCAGCATAATGAAGCAAATTGACTGAGGGCTGTTTGAAGGTCAGAGAAAGTTCCTTGTGCTGTATCAGCTTCACTGAAGAAGCGGCTCCATGCGAGTGGAATGCTGTTGTTCTCCGACCTCACTGACCTCTGAGCTTCACACAGAACTTTCACTCCTTGACCTACAACCTCTACCCCAGAAGACAGGGTTCATTCCGCCTCTCATTAGCATGTCATTCAACATTCTTTTCAAAACAAGACAGGTGCAAGAGGACACAACCAGCTTTCTGCACGAAGTTATGGTCTATCTCAATGATACGAAAGATCAGCGAGCGAGTGTCTGCTTGTCTCCTGCTGAGAGCAGAATAATGTGAAAAATAGTGTTTTTATTGTAACTGTTACAGTTCGTTCATTCATTCGTTCGTTCGTTCGTTCGTGCGTTCATTCATTCATTCATTCATTCATTCATTCATTTTCACAAATCTATCTACAATTTACTCTGGGAGACTCTACAGGATTTCATTCTCTGTACTTCAATAAAACACATACAATGAGTTGTGTAAAGACAGGAGTGCTTAACATCAGTAATCAGCGCATCCATCAGGAGCTTTTCCTAGAGGATGCAAATGTAATCGGCAAACAAATAATGAAGTCAATGAGAACAATTAGCGCAACAATGCCCTCGAGACTGCTGCACTTAATTAATGATTCTGTTGCCATGGCATTCAGCAGTTAAGCACAAACTGCATTTTCTCAGCTTTAATATTTAGTGTTCAAGAATGTATAAAATTAGCCTAAAACCTCTAGAACATTACGCTTGGTACAGGTGCTCTGCCCAGCACACAAAATAAGAAATGCTTGCTTGAGCTTTAAATAAATAAATTGCTACCACGGTATTTGGATACCCACCCACAGATTATCTACAGAGCTTCAGATTGGTAACAAACTGGTGAACCTCAGTACTTTTACAGCATTTGGCAGACGCTCTGATCCAGAGTGGCTTACAGTTTGATCATTTTACACAGGGAGGCCAAGGTGGTGTTAGGAGTCTTGCCCAAGGACTCTTATTGGTGTAGTGTAGGGTGTTTACCCAGGTGGGGATTGAACCCCAGTCTACAGCGTAGAAGGCAGAGGTGTTACTCACTACACTAACCGATACCTAGTATGTTCTTACCAGTGTTGGATTTTGGTTTATTACCATGGTAAGGTTTAGGATTAGGGCCTGGTTTAGGGTTTTAAGGTGAATTTAATAGATATTTAGTTAAATGTACAATAAATGCAAAGTAAGCATCTATAAAGCACCAACTTTAGACTATCCAAATAAAATAAATTATAGTCAATAAGGGTAAATTATTTGTATTATGTGCTTTCATGCATTAAATATGATTAAATACATTGCATTATATGCATTTATTTAGTAGAGCATTTTTTGCTTTCTGGCTTTTATGAATGTCGCCACAAAAAGCAATGAACATATCTGTGTTATGGTCTATATAACTAATAGTTTCAGTGAAATATTGTGCTAAATGGCTGAAACAATCTAAACTACTTTGCATCTTATACCATTTTAAATTCTGACCACACTGGCAGTTGTAAGTAAGGCTAGTTTAGTTCCAGCACAGAAAAGTAATAATAATTTTGTAGCATTTATAGTTTTTGTTGAAATGTTTGCATTCATGCTATGATTTTTTTTTTCAGACAGAAAAGCCGAAAACATGATCTAAATAAAGAATCTAAATGTAAGAAAACCAATTAAGAAATCTAAACTCATCTGGGTTGAACCAAACCATCTGACAGCTCCAGTCTTCATCAGGCTTCACCGTGTCCTCGGCTCATTGGCCACAAGAGTGATTTCCCTGCTGCAGCTGGATGTTTCCCTGGTCAGTGGATCAGAACTCCGCACCGTTTCCAGCAGCACGACTGGGTCATATATAGTTAACATCAGTACAATGTCTACTATATGAAGATCTTTACTGTTTGGGCAAAATACGTTAAATTTGTGTTGCCCTTTCCACCGGTGCAAACGGGTTGAGCGGTGGGCTACAGTCAGGTGGTTCATGTGGTGTTATGTGTTAGTGATGTGGTTCTTCTTCTGTAGGAAGAGTAAGATGATCACTGGGAAGTGTTTCAGTCTATGGACAAATGTAAAGTAATGAATAAAAATATGAATAAGATACTTTATTTATATAGCACTAAAGCACAAAATCAAAGTTACAAGGTGCTTCACAACAAAATAGAATAAAATAAAATAAAAATATAACATTTATAATAAAAAAATAACACCATGGCAAACTAAAACAAACAGAACCTATAAAACACCAGAAGAAAACACCACTCTAAGACACGTTTCAAACAAAGTATGTGTAACTTACTTAATAAAGTCATTTGCCTGGACGCCTTAAAATTTGGAGTTAATTACTTGTTTACAGAACAAGTAAAAAATGAAAACATATTTTTTTACAAAAAAAACCAAAACAATAAAAACGAGTTTTTAAGTAGTCGCTTAGAAGTGTCCACTGAACATCACAATAACGTAAGCAAAACATTTAAACGTATAAATGTCTAAAAGCCTAAAATGTAAATGTTTTCCATACAATTGGTTTTAGGCCGTCCTTATTTTCTCTTATAAATTTGGACGGGATTAAATCTGTCTTAGTAAAAGCTTCACTGCACTATCAAATAACTGTTTGCTCATTTACTCTCCAGCCATTTGTGGCTAACATTTAGAAATTGACCGTCTGCACTGAGCAGACAGAAAGTGCCACACATTCTGATTCAGGGGCTGCTTGATCACTTCTTAATTAAATGTACATGACCCATTGCCTAATGTTCAAACAGCAAACAGTGGGGATATCATGACAAATAGGTCATAAAGACACACACTTACAGAAAGAGTGGAATATGCTTAGAGAGCACTTCTGCTGGAGGAGAGCACTCGCTGAAAAGCCGGAAGCTCCATGTTATATATGCTATAATTCAATAACTTTGTTGGATTTTAAGTCTTAATGCTGTGTGTGTACAATGACCATAACCCTAACACACACACACACACACACACACACACACACACACACACACACACACACACACACTTAATATTTCCTTTTAGCGACCCACATTTATACATTAGTAATCTGAGGTTTGATGTCTAACCCTTAACCTCACCATAACAAGATAACTCTAATCTGCTCGACCCTTATCTTAAAAATAAGCTTTATTTCAGTACCACAACATAAAAGATAGACAACAAAAAATAAAAAATCAATGGTTTAGTATTCCTTATGGGACATGTTGTAGGTCACCATGAAGAAATGTCAGTTTCACACACACACACACACACACACACACACACACACACACACACACACACACACACACACAAATGGCATTATCTTTTTACCATGTAACAAGTCCCTATAAAGAATAATAACGTGGACACACACATGCACACACACTTACACTTAAATGGGGGGTGGGGGGTGTGTGTGGGGGGGTAGGAGCAAAGAAAAACGATCATTTCCTCTGGGACTACTAGGCCCCAAATTAATTACAGCGATTCAGCATTTTTAAATGGGCCACTTAATAAAGCGGTGGCATAATTAAATTTCCAGTCCTGTGACCTTGAGAGCACTTCATAGATAATGAATGATATGAGATAATAATCAACGTAGACCAATATCACCATCAACACATACACACACACACACACACGCACACGCACACACATGCACACACACTCAAGGTCATGTATACCACAGTCTTCAGCCAGTCATTAAACATCTCAATCATAAATCTCCACAACAATATCACATGATCAAACAAACCCACAAAGCACACAGAACAGAACAATAACACATGAAAACATGATGCACTAACCAGTCAAGAATAATCAAACCCTTTGGAAAAAGCACAAAGAACAGGTGCGGTCCACTTACCGGACAACTTTAATCCACTCCAGGAGAAGTATGATTGGAGAAAACAGTACTCTCAGAGTTGGGGTAGTGTTATGGACAGCACACAAATAACTGTTATACACTAGTGTATAAATATAAGGGAATAAATGTACCAATAGTTTCCTCGATTACAACTCCAGCTGTAGGGTGAATAAGAGAGAGAGCAGAGTAGTTCAGCCCACTGTCACCCAAGACCGTCTATTCCAGCTGAACCAAAAAGAATTCAACAAGCCAGAACAAATTATACATTAAATATAATTGAATAATTGAATAATATAGTACATAATACATATATAGTAAAATAAGTAAGTGTCTACTTGTTCATGAGGCAGACTGAACTGAACGGTGAACATGTTCCATTAGCGTTATTTAACCTTAGTATAACTAATCATTCAACTCATAGCGTGACTGACATTTTAATTCACACTGTTTATGGGGTTAAGCAGTGCATAGATGAATGAAATCCAATATTATTACAGAATTACACTTCATGCTAAATCAAGTAAAAAGTTATTTTATCTGCAAGAGTCTCCAAAAGAGCATTTTATGCTTGCGCTGTGAAGTGAGTGACTGTCAGTGAAAACTATTATCAGAATAGACACTTTAAACTTTAAACCAGTGACAAGCTAGTATAATTTACAGCACACAAGTCAGATAAATACAGGGGACGTAAATTTACTTGTGGAAGCCATATAAAGAAAGCGAGATTTGCGATTGTGTGGCATGTGCTTACTTTATTAAATGCTTATGAGATTGTTTGGCCTGGCAGTTGTAATGGTTAAGCAGTGGTGAAAAACTCTTACATAAAGGAAAATCTCTAGAAAGGTAATGAAGGGGCTGAGACTGTGTGTTTGTGAGTGAGAGTATGTGTGGCGTTGTTCTGATTTATGGTGAGATGTACAGCAAACAATCAATTTACAGCACAATAAACAGGCTTATCCACTGCCTAACTCAAATGCCAATACTGCATTGACGAAATGTCAGCACTTTCACACCAACACTACTGGACATATAACCCCCCGTTCATCAGCCTCAGAGCCACTCACATCACACACATACACACACACACACACACACACACACACACACACACACACACACACACACACACACACACACACACACACTCACACACACACACACACAGTGTTTGAGATTATGGCAAATTGCCATAGTGTCATTGTAAACTGTATATAGTCAGTGGAGAGACAGTAAAGGGAGCAGACTGTCTCAATTTAATAGAATAATGACTGCTTTCAGAGTGTTGGCATAGGCTTATCAATAACCTCATCATGATAAACTAAAAAAAAAAACAGACATAAAATGTATTTCTGAAAATGTTTGAAAAATGGCCCAAAATGTTTCTGTTTATTGTATTTTTTATAAAACTGTATGTACATTTATTGTTCTTATATCTTCATAATTACCATCAAATCAAAACTTCAAAACTACATTTGTGATTTATTTATTTATTCTTTCATTCATTCAGAAAATGTCAGCTTTTCCTGATGACTTGACTAGTAAAGGGAAAACATTTCCAAAAATAATGGTGTGAAAAATCATTTTTTGAAGTGTTGCCACAGAAGATCTGCTTTTGGTATCCTAAAGATCAATTCAGTGGCACACACAGACTTCGGTCCGTGCAGAGCTGAGGCCTTCAAACGCCATTACAGATGCAGTTATTCTCATACTACGCAAACAGGATGTATATTCATCCATTTTTCTTTTTGGTAAGCTATTAAATGTCCTAATAAATAATTACAGTGACATATTAATCAGAAACAGAAAAAACGCTCTGCTTTCTTTTCCGTCTGTTTTTTTTCAGCCAGCTTGACTGTAAATATCAGATCAGCACCCGTTTTGTGTAACTGCGCCGGTAAGTGTGTCTGTGACTAACGCATGTAGTAATGTGTCCTGGCTGTAACACTGACTTTACACACCATGAAGCTTTGCCAGTTTCAATCCCAGTGATCCCATAACTGTCTGGAAGCCCAAGAGAAGAAAATGCCTGTGGGAAAATGTGGGAAAAGAAAGAGGCCCCCACTAAAGTAAAATGTATTTATACAGCACTTTTCACAGACACAAGCCACAAAGTGCTTTACAAAACATAACACAATATAAAACACACAGCATGAGAGGACAAAAGATTTAAAGTGCCTTAGCTGCTTTGACCATCATCCAAACGCCTGCCTGAAAAGGTGGGTCTTTAGTTGCGTCCACAGAATCAACTGATCTCAGAAAAGGGGGCAGAGGATTCCACAACTTGGGAGGATAAATAAAATAAAGGGGAGACAAGTTTATGCAACTGACTTTTAGCCTCAACACCAGCGCTACCAAATAAAGGACTAAAAGCCTGATGTCAGTTTCGCTGAAGTGTTTTTAATGTTTTTTCCTTCCTTTATGTTTTTATGGTTAACCAGATATCCTTTCATTACCTCTTGTGGATAAAGCATCTCTAATAGACAGTGAGCTTCATTATAAGATATATAAGATTTACGCTATCTAGAGAGCTAACTTTCCCGTTCCACCTTAAATAGTCAGTTTAAGTCAGTATGGGCAAGTCTCAGCAGTAACACTGCATTTTAGTGACATGTTAGTAGTGTGTGGCTAAATGTTCATTTTTTATTTACGCTATGTCACATTGTCAGCATCATGCCAGTTATCACATACCGATGTTACCCGATATAGAAAACTGACAAATGCAGCCTTGATGACAGAAAAAAAGATTAGTATAACTTTTCCAAATGTAAATGTTTATTTAGCTTTATGTCAGTTGTTATGACAAGCTTAGTAGGTGTCATGTAGCAGTATGAATATGGACCTACAGTAAAGTGTTTTTCGTAGAATCTAAGCGAGGAACCATTTAGAAACCTTTATTTTTTTTTAAATGAAATTTTTACTTTCTAAAAATTTGCATGACTGGTAATAATAGTAGAACCCTTTTTGGGTTCATATACCAGTTTTCCATCATACAGAAGAACCATTATTAATATGTGGTCTTCGTATAGAGGACCCAGCAGATATTAAACTGATAAGAACTGATAAAACACTTGGGCCCAATCCCATTTCACCCCTCGCCCCTACCACTGAGCCCTCAGCCCTCTGTTTTGCACAGTCACGTCTAGGAGCAAGTTTTGCTGAGATAGAGGGGTGGGGCGAAGTGTGGGGGCTACATGACCCTGCAAATGGAGGTTTTTCAGAGACTCCAAACAGTGTTATGAGAAAAAAAGAAAAACCGGCCAGACGGCTGCGCGAGCGACCAAAGAAACCCATAAAAAATAAATGAGAATTTGTTATTTTAGTTTATTTTAAGTTAAAAATGATGATAAGCGCTGTATTCTCTTAGTTTAGTGTCATTTCAATGTATTATGGTCATTTTCTTCACAACAAGCATAAAACTATCACTAATAGCCTCGGTATCTAGAGAGCTAACTTTCCCGTTCCACCTTAAATAGTCAGTTTAAGTCAGTATGGGCAAGTCTCAGCAGTAACACTGCATTTTAGTGACATGTTAGTAGTGTGTGGCTAAATGTTCATTTTTTATTTAATTTAATTTTTTTCCAAATGAAGTGCAAAATTCATCCCTACTGAACAAACAAAAAAAAATCATATAAACCATTAAGTGTTTCTGTTGGTTCCTGATGGTTTTGTGATTTTTTAATGGGTTGGTAAAACAAAATTTACAGAAAGGACAGCAAAATTGTGGTGACTGTATGAAGCTGACGTTGACTTTTTACCAGCAGCTTCTTATTCGAATCTTTCATTCCACCTTAAGTGGTACAGCAGTTCTGTTCTGGCATCTGCTGCACCATTTAAGGTGGAACAACAAATTTGAATCTGAAGTTGGCAAATAAAAAGTCAGCTTTAGCCTGGCGCTGAATGCTGTGCTTGCTTTACCAGCAGAAGCTGTTAAAATCGTTTTGATTTGTTTTGCTGTCATGATGGAAATGGTCATTTTGCCTAGTGAGCTACTCCAGTAAGACGGGAGTTTGAGCGCTGAGCTGGGCTTATTGATGCTATTGATGGTTTACTCGTATCAAGCTGATGGATTTCAAGCTCAAACACTTCACTCGTCTTCCGAAATAAAATAAGCCATGCAGTAAGAAACATTGGATGAGGCTGCTCTCCATTAAATTTACAGCAGAAGACAAAGTCGAGTCAAGTCCCAAGTCAGACTTGAGTCCAAGTCATATAACTCACATCCACACCTGTCTGGAGGTCCTTGAGGACCAGTTTGTGAACCACTGCTTTTAAAAACATGTCGTTAATTAGATGTGCTAGTTTAAATGTATGTTTAATATAAAAAGTTTCTTAGAAGAACTGTAGGTCCTGGAATTCTATTATCATATATTCTGGTGATCTGTAAATTTAAGAGTTTTTTTCCTTTCTCAGTCCGTGCTCCACTGCTGAAGCTGATTTACCAGCTGACTGACTGGACTTCAGAGTCAGGGTCCAGCTATAAGGGCTTCTCTCTGTTGGCCTCCAAGACTTCCAGGCCGACACACACACACAAACACAAACACACACACACACACACACACACACACACACACACACACACAGAAGTGTGATGAGCTCAATTCCAAAACCACTCTCCACCCGGACAGTCCAGGGGTGACAAATGGCAGTGATTATTAAAAGAAGGTTACTTTTAAACACTGTTCCCTGGCAATGAGAGAGCATAGCAGACGCTAAATCACTGTCAGGGAAACTAATGATAAGATATCATAAGACACGCAAGACATAAGGCAAGATGGAGTGGAGCTTCACTCCACCTTAATCAGCCTCTGTCTCCTCTTCTCCTTGCGAACGTCTCTATTCAACACAGTGCTGCTCTCTCAGAGGGGATCCATCACTCCTCCTCTATGGCTGTCGTTCAAGCCATTTTGTGCGGTCAGTATGACTATGATAAATATGGCCTGCAGCCGCTATGTGCTTATACTGGCTTTTGTCTCCGAACTGTTCCATTAATGCACTGCTGACAAATGTAAAGTTTGCATTGCGTGCTGAAAGCGAGGCAAAATATTTGCCAGGTGGCTCCAGATTTTTGGTACTTTTTGGATGGATGGGAGTTTGTACATGGGGTAACTTCACTGTTTCGGCTGTGGATACACGATGATGTGTTTGACTCCCCCATACAGGATACATCATAGCATAATCTGTCAAGTATTTACATTTCTCTCAGTAAACAGGACAATACGTGCTTTTACTTACCCTCGCTGGTCATTTTTACCTAGGTCCAAGATGATGGCACATTTAGGATACAGGGGTTACTTCAGATCCTGAAAATATGGTGCTCTTGTTTCATGCAGTCAGATACTCGATATCAAAAAGTTCAGCTGTAATAAATGATGAACTGTAGGAGGCACTGTGTAACCTCGTGGTACTCTGAAAACCAGGCCTTGGGCCCATGGGATTGTGCGACGCTGCCGGCTGGGAGAGGAAGTGTTGAAAACGGTGTGTCAGAAAGCGGAAAAACGTAAAGCATTGGGATTTTGAGCTAAACTAAAAGCTAATCCTCACTGTCTATTCTCCTCTCCAACATCTGCTTTCTTGACCATTTTTCAACTTGTGGAGCAAACACATTGGACCTTGTTTTACATCAATATCCACGGTGCGTACAGGGCTGTACCGCGCCCCCAGCTCTGTCATGGATAAGCGTGCCAAGCCGGTTCTGAAACAGGAGAACCTGGTCTGAGGGCCATATCAATACTTCTCGATTTCTACACGTGATTTGAAGCATAGAACAACCAGCCAGTGAGTAAGATCACCCCTCCTCCCACCAACCAAGTTCTTGATCTATCCACAGTAGATATTAGGACAACCCTTTCCAAATCAAATCAAATCAAATCAAATTTATTTATATAGCGCTTTTTACAACTGATGTTGTCACAAAGCAGCTTTACAAAAATGGGAATCTGACCCTCGGAAGGCTGCTGGCCCTGACAACGTACCTGGCTGGATGTTTAAAGGAACGTGCTTCTCAAAGCTCACAGACACCCTAACCAACATTGTCAACATTTTTCTGAGCCAGGCTTTTGTCTTGGAGTGCTTTAAACTACCATCATCGTTGTGCCAAAAAAAACTGCTGTGTCTTGCCTCAATGACTACTGACCCATAGTGCTCACTGCTTTGAGATGTTGGTAATGAAACACACAAAGAGCAGTCTTCTACACATGTCCATTTCCGGTCATGTATCACCCTAACTGGTCCACATAAGATGCCATATGCTCTATTATTCACCTGTTCCTCCAACCTGGACAAAAAAGAAAATTATGTAAGAATGCTGTTCTTAGACTTTAGTTCAGCATTCAGCACAATCATCACAGCAACTTGCTGAGCCTGCTGGATCTGAACACCTCCATCTGTACCTGGATCCTAGACTGGGAGACCTCAGTCTGTTGAGATGGACCTCCAGCACCACTTGACTGAACTCCGGTGCTTTCCAGGGCTGTGTGCTCAGTCCCCTGCCGTTCGCACTGCTGAATGCAAAGCATAAAGCTTCAGGTTTGCTGATAGGACTTCACTGGTGGGTCTTATCAGCAACAATGATGAGTCATCATAAAGGAAGGAGGTCACTCTCTGCTGCACATCAATGCTTCAACTGTGGAAAGAGTCAAAAGCTCTAAGCTCATTGGTGTGCATATCATCGGCGACCTCGCTTAGGACCCTCAACACCACCTACCTAGCAAAGAAAGCCCAGCAGCAACTTCACTTCCTCAAATGATGAAGAGAGCAAACCCTCATCCATCCGAACTACATTCTGCAGCGGGACAACGGAAAGCCGCAACTGCATGTTAAATCGCCATTGGCTTAACTATTTTACACATTGCTTAATTTTAAAAAAAATTATATTTATGTCTTTTTTATATTTTCTTCTTTGGCCTCTTTGCTCCTTTTCTTGAGGTCCCAAAGGTACTTATTTATATTAATTTATATTTATTTTATTTCTAAAGCATTTAAGGCTAACTCTTAATCAGAACCTAGTCACTCCCATGATCACATGTTCAGTTTTCCTTCAGGGCCTCTTGTGTTTAGCTGACAGAGCTGTTTCTTTAAGCTGTCTGGGGTTAATCATGCACTGTGTAAGAGACTCTAGATTAATCTAATTAATAAAAGTCATGCTCTGTCCCAACATATCTAATACTTTAAGCTAATGACATCATAAATCCTTTCTGCTTATATGGCAGGCAGGAAGTGGGTGGGAAAGAGAGGAGTGTGTCTATTATTGTGTGTGTGTGTGTGTGTGTGTGTGTGTGTGTGTGTCTTTGTGCAAGGATGAAGAGATACACTAGAAGCCAAAAAAGTATATGGACACCCAAACATCACATCCATATGTGCTTGTTGAACGTCACATTTCAAAAGCCCAGGCATTAATATTGAGCTAGGCTTCACTTCGCTGCTATAACAGCCTTGACTCGATTTTAGAACGTGGCTGTATGGATTCGCTCCCATTCATCTATATGAGCATTAGTTAGGTTAGGCAATGATGTTGATTAGGAAGGTCTGGCTCACAGTCATCATTACAGTTCATCCTAAAGGTGTTGGATGGGTTTGAAATCAGGACTGAAACAAGAAAGGGTCATGCTGAAACAGAAAAAAGGTCTTCCCCAAAATGCGCCCACTGCACAATTCCCTAGGATGCCTTTGTAAGCTGTAGTATTAAAAACTCCATTCCCTGAGGCCAATCTAAAACCATGAAAAACAGCACCAGACCATTATTCCCCCTCCACCAAACTTTGACACTATTCATTCAGATAGGAATTGATCTCTTGGCATTTCTTAAATCCATATTCATCAATGGAACTGCCAGAAGAGTGATTAATTACTCCAGCGCACTGCTCCAGAGTCCAGTGGAGGTGCACTTTCACTCCAGTTTTTGTGCTGATGGTGCAACCAAAGCCAGTTTGGAACGCTATCCTGAGTGTTGTAACTGAGGACAGCCGATTTTTATGTGCTACATGCTTCATGTGGTGTGAGCTTATTTGTCCTACTGATTGACTGAGCTGTTATTGGTCCTGGAGGTTTCCACTTCACCATAATAGCACTTGCAGTTGACCAGGACAGCTCTAGCAGAGTGGAAATCAGTCACATTAGTTATGAGTTTGAATAAATGGCAATCAACTAAGGCTTTCAGTCAGCATTGCTTGCTAAAGGTTCATTTGATACTTATTAGACATTAGATATCTAGCAACCAAACACAGCACCATGCAAGGTGTTAGTTTAATCTTTTAAATCAAAACTACTCAGAAATCACCGTTTCAGATTTTTGTGGAATAGTAAAAGGCTACATTGTCACATTCTCTGTGGCTTGTCGTGACAGTGTGGTCACTGCTCTGTCCAAACCACCAAACCACACTAGAATATATTTCTTTTTTTTGTTTGTTTTTAAATATTTAAATACTGTCTGTTTATGTGGGCATGGTAAGTATCTGTGCTACAGTTATGAGTGAATCCTTCTTCTAAAACATCTGAAATGCTAATTGCTATTCCAGCAAGTGAGAATACACACAACCTATATGACAGCAGTCATGCCAAACTTAAAAACTTTGTGTCTATATTTTAATGCATTGCTTAGAAAACTTATATAAGCTCAAGCAAAGTTATGTTTAAAAAATAATATTGGCTGAGTGCATAATATGACAATATTAGTCATATGCTATTAATTAATATGCCAATCATATTATTATTTTTTATAGCATGACTAGAAAAATTATTATTAGAAAATCATTCCTGCTACTTAATATTCATTGAGTGAATACAACAAGCATAAAAGCTACAAACATAAAATATTTCTAGACACTACAACTGACTGATCTTGCAAGAAAGATGCAACTCATCTGCATATTGGAATAAGAATATATTTAATCAATATTTATTTACTGGAAGAATGTTCATTGTTGATCATGAGCAAGCAAAATCACACAGAGTGCCAGATTTATTAACCCATGATTTATAACCTCTGAGAAAAGCCAGCCTGTTAGTTACCGAGCCACACATCTTGGTTACTGTGTTCATTTGTTCAAGCTTATTTGGATGATTCAATTAAGTCTGTATGAAATTCCTAAATGTACTAAATACTAGACATCGTTTCCCACTGCAGCATCTTCCTTTACTGGAGTTTAGTTTTTCGGCCGTATCAGAGAATTTACGATTAGTAACTGTTAGTGATCTAATCATCTCAACTAATCAACGGCAAGGTTGATTATTTAGAAAACTGGTGAATGATTCACACTTAGCCAGCTAGCCAAAAGTGTAAAAAACAAACAGTATCAGTATTTACACCTTTAATATCTTCATCACGACAGCTGCAGAGTTCACGCTTTATCACGGCAATGAAAACCCAAGCACTGGCTTGCTGTTGCATTTTAGAGAAGTCCCACGTTAACAGTGTTTAAGCTGTATAAACATTATAGAGTTTACAAAAGTAACAGAAGTTGTAGTGAAGCACACAATGGCATTTTGTAATTTCATAAATAAATAAATAGCTTAAATGTATAATTTACTAAGATCGTGTTCCATTTGTATGCAAAAAAAACAACCAGTAAATGTATTATATTAATTAGATTAAGAGAAGTCCAGCCAATGCGACCTTGTAATGAAAGTGACGCACCGCACAAGCTCAGTAAATTTGCAACACATTACTAGACTGTCACATTACATTTGCATAGTGCATTAATGAACCTGCAAGTGAAAGTGAAAGGTTTTTCCACACTGACTTCTCTTAATTAGAATAACTCCTCCCAGTTCATTTTGTGATCAAAATCTCTCATTAGCATATTATAGAGAGGGCTTATGCCGGCTGCAGTCAGACTCACCTCCTTATTAACAGTGACGTTAATCTTTAATACTGTTACTGTTTCAGAAGGCGCAGAAATAAAATCAGCAGATGCTCTGCTCATCATTAAATTCATAAACCAATTAGACTTGCGATGATTCCTGAGGAAAAATGATCCAGCCAATTATCAATTAAATATTCATGCTGCCGAGTGGGGAGGAGGGGTTGATATACATGCATAATCCAACATGCGCTTTGGTTAATGCGGTACCAGAAATCCTATGGTGGCAATCCAGAGACATTCTGGAGGTGATCTAAAGCTTTCTGACTGATATGCATGTTAATCAAAGGTCTTCACTTTTATTTAAATTAATTTTATACAATTGACCTGATATAATTAAACAGAAGACTGTCATAACAAACCGTTTGAAGCATAATGTAATTGTTTTATTAGGAAATACAGTTCTGTGTGAAAGTCTTAGGCACCCAAGACACATTTTCAAAATCTATTTATTTTTGTAGTTTGTGTTTATTTGCTGAGAAAAGTGTTAATATTTGAATAAACAACATTTATAGAATATTAATTAATAATGATTAATTATTATTAATTACGGTTTATATATATAGATTATCTCTCTCTCTCTCTCTCTCTCTCTCTCTCTATATATATATATATATATATATATATATATATATATATATATAAAGTGATGTTCTGGATGTTAGTGTGTGTGTTTACCCATCTCCAAGCCTCTCCTCCTCGAGGAAGTCCAGTATTATATGTAGTTATAAAGCAGCTCCTGGTTTGACCAATCAGTGCTCAGTAAATTGAGCTCATGATGTAATTGATGATATTAACGAGTCTCTGTGGCGGCTGTGAAGGTGTCCAGGAAAAATATGGACCCAAGAAATTCATGTTACTGTTTATTGTTTTTCTGTTTATTTGAATTATGAATATGAATTTATTCTAATGTATATTGTGATAAACTCACTGCTGAGGTCAACTGGTTAAACATTTGCTTCGCACAGTGCTGTAGATGCTGTGACCACAGGGACTGTGTGACCACATAAACAAATAAAGGTTCCTGAAAGGTTCTTGACTTGGACATACGGTTTTAGAAAAGAACTTTGAAGATCCACTTTATTCTGGTAGCCCCTTACAGATACTCCGCAAATGTTCTTAACAAACTATTTGGTGAAACTCTATAGATTCTCTGAAGTGTTAGGAATAGGATTAGCACTATTATTAGGACCAGGATTAGGGTCAGGTTCTGGGCTGGGGTCACAGTTAGAGTGAGTGTCAGGTTTAGGGCTAGGGTCAGATATACTGTTAAATGCAAGTCAAAGACAAGGTAAGCATCTACAAAGTATCTACAGTGGTGTATCCAAAGGAAGTGTGCAACTTTATGTGGTAGTTCTTTAAACTTTAACAAGGTTCGCACATCAACTCGCTTGTAAGGTTCTAAGGTTCTCTAGGGAATCGTATGACCTCACTCATCTTATTCAGCACCTTTATTTTTCAGAGGGACTGAATATTTATGACTAGAAGAGGATCTTCAATTAATACTGAGTTCTTCTGCTAATACCACAGGGTGAAGTTCACAGAAGAGATGATGAAACTCTGGTCCACTTGTTGGGTTCGAGACGGTTTCGTATGCAGTTGTGCACATTTTTATTTCTTTATTTTGTTCAGTGCACAGCATTACCACTCCGTAAGCTTTGCTGGTGTAATTGAGTCACCATGCTGAATTATCCTGGTCTGTACACACTCACGAGAAATGGAATAATTACACTTGTAAGAATAAGATGCAGTGTCTCAATAACAAACCATGAATATTACTTAGTCCGCCGCCTCTACGCCCCACTATTCTGTTACTTTCACATTTGAGCACAAGGTGTGTGTGTCAGCATCTGTTGTTTAATATCATGTAGTGAACGCTCATTCTCTTCTCTCTGTTCATCTGAAATCTCTTCATGTTCTGCACATTAACACACTAATTATGTAATTCACCATCCTCCAAATGCCTGCTTCTCTGGGCCTAATTAGCCATCATTTGTTTAATTGGCAGCTAAACGGATTTAAATGGTTCACTTTAGGAAATTGCTGGATGATTGTTGTGTAAATAGGCAATGCTGAGAGGATGAATTACCAATATCTAAAATACTAGTAGTTGATTTAAGAAAAATAATCACTTGAAATGTGAGCGGCAAGGTACGACGTTCTTGTCTTTACATAAATTAGTTTGTAAGGAAACAGTTGTGAAGCCAAAAATTGGGCTATAGGAGCATTAAAGGGGAAATCCATTCATTTTTCATGATTATTTATGATGTAAACCTGCTGAGAAGTGCTCAGAGTGGTGGCGATAGGTACCAGAGGTCTGACTTTAATGTCTCTAAAAGGTCCTCACAGAAAGTTATTAAATGAGATTGTTGTGAATATGTTGTTTGATTGTTTTACGGTACCTTTAAGACAAGATCTTGGACAAACACGATTTTTAACCCACTGATGGCAGAGATGAGGGGCATACTAAGGCAAAGAAAAAAGATATTTTGACATATGATTATTTAAACATTATAATCATTACATATTTAGATATTTTTGGATAACAAATAAAATGTCTATATTTGCATTAAGGCTGTATTACACATCATGACCCCTGGTTCCTATTACCACCACTGTAATGAAAACAGAGCTAATAGGTTTCTCTACACTGAAGGCATCAAACTGCACCAAACCAAATCTGAATGACCTTGTTTATCTCAGTGATTAAACTATGCAGACATTTTTAAAAATCACTGGAATTCCCCTTTAACAGGATTCAACCGGCCATATTTCCGAGAGCCATGTGTTGCGTGGGTATGTGGGAAACTCCAAAATGATAAAAAAAAAGTGAGAAAAGAAGATATACTATCTTTAATGACATATGTCTTTCTGTTTGGTCACGGATTAGCGCAGTGTTTGAGTGGAACTGGGCTGCTGCTTTGTGTTCACTGGGTCTTAATTAGGGTCTTAGTGGAGCTGTGTGTGTACCAGGAGCAGAGCCGGATCAGGAGCTGAAGAGGAGAGTGAGTTGCAGCTTTGCATGAAACACGCTCATCATCAGCTAAGACTCTTCAGCTCTACTCATACAGACTTGCATTAGAGCACTGCTTCTGAGCATAATGCTCACACACTCCCACAACCTAAACACGCACACCCTTAAGCATTAATCAGCGGAAGAACAGAAACAAACATCCTTCTTGAGTGCAGTACATAGACATCGATGGGTCAAGCTAGTTAGACTATGATGACATTTTTAAAGTTTATGACTTTATAATAAAAAGAGAAGTGTGTGTTTTTCCATGTATTCAATCCTGTGTGATTTGGACACATTTATTTGTCTATGGAGCAAATGAAGGGATTAAAGAGTTTAATCAGAAATAAACCATTAAAGCCAGGGTACAGTGATTGGATGACCAGCAATATTCTGATTTTGTAGTTGTACTTTTTAGAACGGACATCCCAAATAAACCAGAAAAAAGGAATAGAACATTCTTCTAACAATGAATCGCAAGTACTGTATGTCACACCAACCAAGTGTTTGTTTGTTTGTCCTAAAGACAATTTTTATTCCCGTTTAAAGGTTCCTCCCTTAAGCATATACATTATAAGGAAATTCGTTAAACTGTGAAAAAGTTATTTACACCCTCATGTCGTGTGACGTGGAGCGATGAGGCGGACGCACGTGCTGGGATAAACGAGTCATGGTCAGGGTCATGGTCAAAACGCTCCAGGTTCATAGAGCCAACACGGATCGAATGGGGGACAGGCATGATGAAATAGAAACACAAAATACAGAAATCCAAACACTTCAAACAAATCAGACATACATCCAGTACAAACAAACATCCAGCATTATCAAACATGCATACAGCACGTCAAAGCAAGCACCCAAACAAAGACCAACACAGACCAGAGCAAACACAGGGCTTATATAACACAAGGGATCACAAGACACAGGTGGAAAACAGGTGGAAACAATCGGGGCGGAGTCACAAAACAAGGGGGCAGGACGGTGAAAATCAAAACAAAGAAACGTGGAAGTAACAAGGCACATGGGGGAGTGGGAGGAACCAATCGTGACAGTCTTGACAAGCTTCTTGGCGACTTCCGTTTTAAAAGTGTAAAGGTAGAAGATCTTGTCGGTTGGATACTGAGGCTGGGTAACTTCATCTCTAGCTGTTTAAACTTCTTACTGCGTGCTGAACGACACTGTGTGTTTATATTTGTGCTGTGTTTGTGTTGTCAGTGCTGTCATAGTGGAACACTAGGAGAAAGCTCTCAAGGTATTTACAGACTAGAGTCATCGATCAGACTAAAGATGCGTCATGATCTGCTTCTAGGCCACTCCATCAGGAAATACTCCATTCATCACAGCATACAGGCCCAGCCTGTTCTCACTTTTAACTTGCCCTGCATCAGCTAAGGGTCAACAGCAGCATCCACACACACACACATACTAAAACACACATTTCTACACTGTCTCTCCATCTGGAGCAGTTGGGCTGTGTAGCGTTGGCTGGATGATACATTGAGCTCTCCTCCTGCTTTTCTACAGCCCTCGCTTCCTTATGTCAGAAGAACAACCGTCACCGTACATACAACAGTAGTAATAATGGCAGCTTTACACAGCAGCTTTAACACAACCAGTGCATGGCATGAACTGTCCGTGGTGCTGAAGCTGCAGAAATGAAACGCAGACACAAGTCTGGGTGAATTTCAGTGGTGATTAATGGTTAATCAGACATCTGATGTTTTTCAGTAACAGGTCATGTCTCATATACAGGATATACATACACTTATAGACTTCTGTTATGTGTGTTTTAAGGGTAAACGCCACATAAATGCAGGAACAATAAGAGTAAACGTTTAATTCATAGTAACAATGACTCACAGGATCAGTCCTGGTTGTTGAACTGCAGTCCGAGGAAATTCACTGAATTAATAAAGAGTGATACATCTTGAAGGGCCCATATCACGGAAACCTGGATTTCCCACTCTTTTTGCAATAAAGAGGTTTAAAGCAACACAAACACACTTCAAGTTTCAATACCAGTCACTACTCAGTCCATATGGTTAATACATGGAGCCCGTTTGGACTTCACTGATTCTGTAAAGCCACCAGAACCAATTCCTTTACATAGATCCACCGATACCAACAGCAGTTTAGCCCAAAGCTGAAGTTCTAAGGAGTGTTTCCTTTCTGCTGCTTTTCAATGATGCACAATACAGAGCAGCCAATCAGAACAGAGCTTATATATCAGTCTTCAAGGAGCAGTGACAAAAACAGCTTGTTTACCTCTGAGGGATAAAGAGAGGTTCGAATTTAGAAAAAACACAAAATGCTCTAAGTTGAACTCAAATGAAAAAAATAATAAAACACATGAAAAGTAGGAAGGATGTAGGATGAGGGCCCTTTAAGTTCAAACGACCAATGAAGTTCCTCCTTATCAACATCAACTCAACAATCAGGATATTGTCATTTGTCATTCAGATTTATTTGTACAACCACTCCATCACCCCCCCAACCCCCCCCCCCCCCCCCCCCCCCCCCCAGGCCCGAGGGTGCATTTATTCCAGTTTTTTATTATTTAAATCCTGCAGTTTATTCGTTTCGTGAAAGTTCATTTAAAGCTGCTGAGCGAAGAAACAGACCCTGTGCGCGCTCATCCCTGTGATCCTCAGAATAAAATCTCTCTATTAATATTCATCCGCGGCAAAATCGCTCAAAACTCTGTCCAGATCACAGCGCGAATTTCACTCTATAATCACTCGGCAGAAGCGGCTCAGTCCCGTGGAGGAAACGCCGCAGAACCGGTCGGAACTGCGGGCTGCGATCCCATCAGATCAAAGTCAAGCCGCGTTTATTTGTAGCGCTTTTTACAGCTGACGTCACAAAGCAGCTCCACAGAATAAAGACAGAGTCTTTAGGAAAGTTAGCCGTTAGGATCTGAGGCCCGATATCGATTATCGATTAACTTGGGGTTTTTCTTTCATCTATCAACTTTTCCACCGTTGCTTTTTTACGCGCTGTAAAACAAACAAAGCTCGTTTTAGCTTCTGGAAGATGAGACGTTTTTAAAGTCAAGCTTACGGAGCATCGGATATAAAAGACAGCAGAAGAGGAATCGCGCGCGCTCCGTTCTGATAACGTGCTGTTTCAACTTCAATACAATCCGACGCCGGTTTACTGGCCGCTTCTGCACGAAAATTCGTTTGTTCGCAGCGTTTCTTTCGGGATTTACCAGATATTCTGCTTACTTTAGGGAAGCTCGCGACGTCGAGAAACGAAAACTTGCCAAAAGGCCAAATTCATTCATTTCGTTCTCGAACAAGGTTCCGTTTAATTATCGACTATACTGCTCAATTATAAACATTAATAACGACTCAATATTTCAGCGGAATTTAAATAAGTAAATCTGCAGTTTAGCCACTGTTTCCGACTGCAGGGGAATCCAAAGCGCAGGAGAAACAGCTCCCCGTAAACTCGAGCTCCTCATCGGGCTGCAGGAAAGTACCGACAGACGCACTGAACCAGGCACTGTAGTTAAAGTAACGTGTGGGGACGTATTAGCGACCCGGCTCGCTTTAAGGAGGAGTGAGGTGGCCAGTGGGAACCTGAACGGCACACAGTCCGCTGCGCTCCCCTGACAGGTTCGTCCAGTTTGACGGCGCGCCGCTTATAAACTCCGAGCCGAGACCCCTGCAACCCCCAAACCCCATTGGTCCTTTCAAAGCAGTAAACAAAAACGCCCACTTACGAAGCCGCCCACTTCAAACGTAACCGCCCCCTTTTAAACAGCATGTCACGTGAACACAGAGAGGTCCGTGGGGGCGCCTATGGGGTGAAGAGGAGAGGAGAGTGTGTGGTTTTGCTCCTGTCACTGTAACTCCAGCACGCGCGCAGCCCCGGCTCACATGGACACACCAGCGGTCAGTCCACCACAGAGCTCAACGCTGTTCACTTTGCGCCGAGTTCGCTGAGTGATGATAGAGCACCGAACCGTCCGGAGGCTGCAGCACAGCGAGGTAGGCGGTGCTCTTCAAAGTTGTGAAGCCACATGGTGCTCGGCTCACCGACGACCGGGCTGAGCAAGCAGCAGCTCCCAGAGCCGCGTCGGGTCAATGTAGTCTGACCGGAGGCGAAACCAGCTCAGTTCGGTCTCACTCAGCACTGATCCAGAGAAACTTTCCAGAAATCTTGGCCGAGACCTCCAGTCAGCAGGCCGAGGGCACCAGTGTCAGGAAACTTCCAAAGAGCATGAAGAAGAAGCACTGAGGAAACTTTGGTTAGCACCGGATTCACCACATCACATTCAGCAAAGTTTGGAGATGCCTCGGCCGGGCAGGAACACGTACAGCGAGCAGAAGCCGCCCTACTCCTACATCTCCCTGACCGCCATGGCCATCCAGAGTTGCCCGGAGAAGATGCTGCCACTCAGCGAGATCTACAAGTTCATCATGGACCGCTTCCCGTACTACCGGGAAAACACGCAGCGGTGGCAGAACTCGCTGCGTCACAACCTCTCCTTCAACGACTGCTTCATCAAGATTCCGCGGCGGCCCGACCAGCCAGGCAAAGGCAGCTTCTGGGCGCTGCACCCGAGCTGCGGGGACATGTTCGAGAACGGCAGCTTCTTGCGGCGCCGCAAGCGCTTCAAGGTGGTGGCCCCCGCGGACCCGCTGGCGCGCAGTAAGGCGGCCGAGGCGGCGCATTACCTGCAGCAGCAGGCCAAGCTGAGGCTGAGCGCACTGGCTGCAACTGCCGCCGCCGCGCACCTGCCGCCCATCGGCGGATACCACTTCACCACGTCGCCGCCTCCGCCGCCGCCCCCGCCGCCGGCTGCGTTTAAGCACCCTTTCGCCATCGAGAACATCATCGCCAGGGAGTACAAAGCGCCCGGCACCGGCGGAGTACCCTTTCCGCCCGCACAGCACGCGCCACAGGCCTACCCGCTGCACGCGTGGCCTCACGTGTACGGCGGCGGCGGCGTGGAGCCTGTTGCTGCACCTGAGTGCTCCGCGTACGGCGGGGTTCCGCTCAGGGCCGTTCCCGCGGTGCCCGTGCCCATCAAACCACCGCATCTCCCGGCATTTTTGTCCGCGTCGAGTCGAGCGCTGAGCCCCACCGGGCCGCAAGGGGCGGGAGGCCCGAGCGCAGCGTCCCAGCAGAGTCCGGCAGCACTGCGCTCGGTCGCTGTTCACTGAGGCGAGGTAACCGGACAGCTGGAGGGAGACAAAACTTCCTGGGCGCACGGACAAGTCTGTATTCACGAGGGAAAATCTGGGACCAGCAAAAAGCGCTTCAGTGCGACCACATCCCACAAACAGCCCGGTCACAGATTCCAGAGCAGGCTGCATCTCATCTGAGCGGACAAGTCCTGGACACACTGAAATAGCCGAGGCTGCTGTTCTCCTCCTGGATCACGAATACAGCCACTTCATTAGATCGAGCCTCCGGCAGCGACCCGTCGCTCTAAACCCACGAAACCCAAGACTTCAGATGAAAAACATCCACAGCGCGCGCGCTTCTTCAGGTCGGTCGCTTCAGGTCTACAAGAAGGACGTTAGGCCGCGTTCTGCTGACACAGCCGCACCACAGCGTGGCCTCTGGAGGTCTGGAGATCTCGAGATCTGGAGCCTGAAACTCTTTGCTGATGCACTTTTTGTGATGAGAGCCGCGCTGAAGACCTCCTGCGTCACCCGCTTTGCTGCGCATGTGGAATAAACGCTGTATATTTGTACGTTTTCGACGCGGGCATGGCGTGTTGTGTTTGCTGCTAGCATGCTGCTTTTTAAGTGCGCGCGATATTCCTGCAATAAATGATAAACTCGGTCAGCGAGATGTGTTCCGGTCTGATCAGGCGCGGAGTTTAACGTCTGATATTCAGTTACTAAACATTTCAAACTCAAGATCTATTATCGCTTTACGCTCAGACAATTTCAGACTCTGATCTTTATTATAATTATCTTTATTATTATTATTATTATTATTATTAATATTATTATTAGCAGTAGGAGTGGTAGTGGTGCTACACCGTCGCTTTTATTTTAAGTGAAGGCGGTAAATAAAATTTTTTCATGTTCAAAAATAAACGTTTTTTTTTGGCACAAATTGCTGCAGAATTATAAAAGAGGGCCAAACGGCTGGACCCCACCCTCCCGATATAAACCGGGTTTATTATTATTTTTTTTTAAGGCTTCCTTTGGCTACGTCACATTTTTCAGCAGGGGTCCTGGAGACCTGCTCTCCCCCTCTGCTCTCCAGCCGTCCCCATCACTCCACCCGGTCCAGCGGCGTCGAGCCTTAAACTCTCACACGATTTCGGACGTTTGTTAAAGTGAAACGATCGCTGCCTCTTCCGCTCTGAGCTCGAACAAAGCGAGTTCGGTCTTCGCTCCAAAACGTTCCGTAGAAACTCGAGTTCAAAAATTCGGGCGCCCCTCGTCAATTCACGCGCTGATTCTGCGTGTTGGTTTTCTCAGCGAAGAGAAGCGCGCGCTCTGCGCGTGTCACTGCATAGTTACAGCTTATATCTCTTGAATTAAAGACACTGGGGAAAAACATAAAACTGGCACATTTTTATTTTATTTGATTTTTTTTGTGCTGAACTCAGCAAATAAATACAAACTGGGCACCGCGATTATCACAAGAATTCCCTATTTAGTGTATCACAAGAATTCCCTATTTAGTGTATCACAAGAATTCCCTATTTAGTGTGCTCCCTTTAGAGCATGTTTACTTAAATACGCTTAGAAAATCAACCAATCACGTCATTTGATTAGGGGTGTTTAAACTTTTGCTTAGCAATTCTGGTCAAAACGAAGTCCTTGACAACAGCAACAAACGGTTCAGTGTTATGTCTGAAGGTTACTGCAATTCTAAAATATCAAATATATTGGTCTAGTTTTCTAAAGGGATCTGGCACCTCAAGCTCTGAAAAGAAGGACAGCAAAAAATATTTGTAGTGAGCTCATTTAAGAAAATGCATTGCTTAATATTATATTCTGCCATTTGGAGTTTTACTGTGCTAAAAGAAAAAATATTGAAATAAACTTATTGCAAAACTATGGATTATAACTTGTGTCTTGATGTAAGGATGTCTGAAAATGCTCAGCCTGTTTCTCTACACAGCGGTTTGCTTCATCATTCCTGTGCATCTCCTACAGAATGAGCACCAAGACGTCACTAAACTAGTGACAGGCGAAATGAAATGACCCATAAAAATGAACTGAATCAAAACCGCTGAGCTGATCTGACTGTCCAGACACAGGTGAAGTCACCTGGAGCACATGGTAAGAAAAACAAAAAGCCTGACCGCTGAGAACGTCCAGTCTGGCGTGGGATCGGGTCACACAGCAAAAGGCACTCGTTAGAATTACACTGGTCAGTTTTAGGAACTAAAACACACCGGACTGTCATCTTTATCACAACACGTCCATGATCTGCTTAGACACCGATGAAGGTTAGGCGAGACAGCAAGTGAAATATGGACCTTTCCATACAAATCCACAGAGCAGAGCTTTAATTAAAAGAATTAATTAGAGTGAAGGGACATCCAGGGTAATTAGCATGCATAATTTATGTACTCCTTAATGCATATGGGCAGTGGCCTGAATGATGAGCCAGCTTTAACCTGGTGCAGCAAGAGACAGACTGGAGAGGAACCTGTTATTTATAATAGCTCTGGAGGAGAACTAATGCCACCAGGCTGAAAATCAACTCCCAGAACTTAAGGGGGAGTTTTCGCCTGTGGTAAGCTAAATGGCCTTATTTATTTTTCTCTGTGTGACATTATTAATATGAAGTGTGCATATTTATGAGAGAAATACCTGAACATGCATGGGCAGGGGGTGGCAGAGATATTTATAAGCCTGTAAATCAGCTGGCTGTGGAGTCTGGAGACTGAGAGAGGGCTGAAAACAAAGACCGCAATTTATGTGTCCTATCAATCTGTACAGACACGTTTAAGCCCAAACACAAGCCTTATGGCCATCTGATCCCATAATGTTCTTTTTAATAACTGTTAGGACAATTTAGGAAACATTTCAAAGAAACTGTTGATCCTGAATGGATCCCAAAAAGGCTATAAATCAGAGCGCGCTTTGCATTTGTTTTGTTAGTTTTGAAACTCATTTGCATTCAGTTAAGGAATTAGGGAGGGAACTGTACCTCTATTGAGCTTAATTTACAGCGTGTCATATACCTACTTTGAACATAAGCCAAACAGACAGAGGTTCGGATCTTTCAGTAACAGCGCTGCACTGCAGTGTTTCACTTTCCAACAGTATATTTGCTTTGGCCAGAACTTTCAACAACATAAAAGATTTATAACAATAAGGCAAAACAGAGTCCCTCAGTTTAACATTACTGTTGTATTACGGCTACTATACCTTGATACTAACATACTGTGACACATACTGTGATATTTTAGTAATATATTTTCTAAGTAATAAGCATTACATTCATTATATAGTGCTGTATTATTTTTATTATTATTATTATTATTATTATTATGTGCACTTAATTTGACGTATCCATTGTATCCAGAACCTGCCGATTAAGTGCAGTGCATGTCATTTGTTAGGACTGTTAATAAATATTAAATTTTCTTTCTGGAAATATGGCTTTTGTCTGGTAAATAAGGCCACCTTAGGTTAATTTTAAGTGAAGAAAACAAAGCAAATGCGTCAAATCAAAACACTTTCTGGTGCTCCTATTTAAGAAGCATTGGCTCATTAACATTCTAACTTTTTAGCTTTATTAATACTAACTGAAATATTGTCTTATACTGTCTCCTACACTGTGTACTGAATCTGATCAAATCCATCCAGCACCTGCAGTGACACTGAAAGTGACAGAAAACAGGGAAAGGTGCATTGCCTGGAATTCTGGTGGTCTCTCAGAGGACAAACAAGCTGAGGTTTCTGGGCTTAACGTGAGGCCTCGGCTGACCCCCCCCAGCTAAATTCCCCAACAGTACTTGTATAAAATGAAGTTTGAGGCTGTCCGGGTTAATTATCATGGCTGAGCCTGACAGAAGGGGCAGGTGCAGAGACCCTGAGCTGAGCCCAGGCAAATGCTGAAATGTGCAAGACATCACTTTGTCAACATCTAATTCATGCTGCTAGGCAGAGACTGAGAAGCAAATTATGCCAGTGGGTGGCACTACCAATATTAGCTCAAAAGGGTCTGGAGGGAAAAGGTCATCGCCTGATCCTTCAGACTTTCATCTTACCACAACTTCTATTGTCAACGGGTTTAATTCAGAGAAATGTAGTCATACCTAGAGCACACATCGGCTAGGACTGCGGCACACTTAATGTGCACCGACAGCAGTAACCTGTTGCACGTATGTTCTAGTTTTTATAGTGAATGAATAATCACATGATCACAGAAGGTCTTGAATGAAAGTCCTAGAAGTGAGCACTTTACAGTTTGCCCAGAACTGTGCAGGAGCAGGACAGACTGTTTGGTCAGCCATAAAAGATCACCTAGCGAACACTAGCCCAGACTATTGTGTCCAGTCAATGCACTTCAGGCCTTTCAGCATGTTGCCAAGCGACCAGCTCTGTTGACATAGCGATGCTGGGTCTGATCCCTTAGCTCTGTGTGTGTTTGTGTGCGTTGGGTGTGCGTGGGTAAACGCACAGGCTTTGTCATACCAAGAGACCTCCAGTGAGAGATACAGCACCCTTTTAAGATCGCTGTATGTTTGTGTGTGTGGGTTGTGGTGGGGGGTGGGGGGGTGGGGGGGTGCAATGCATTACAGTACACAATAGGAGAGTAAAACGTGTTTGCTGTGTGGGCTTGAAAGATACACTGACAAAGATCAGAAGACAGAAAAAATGATGTGAAAGGTAAACGGGACGTTTTTTAATTCCACAAGGACTCGTGGTTGAAGCTGGACTGTTCAGAGGTCATTTAAATGCTGGCGAGATCAAAGTTTTGTATGACTGAGAAGGTTGATATATTTCACAAACACTTATTCTGTTTTATTATTATCTTTATTTTTCTCAACATCATTACTTCAAGATGTTAATGTGTCCAACTTTGTCAAATGGCTAATTTTCACCTAATATCCCTGGGCAAACTGACGTAATCATATATCATGTAAACAATATATTTATTTTGGCTAGAGCTACAAAAATAATAATAATAATAGTAAAGCAATCACTAAAA
Organism: Pygocentrus nattereri; assembly: GCF_015220715.1. NCBI lineage: Eukaryota > Metazoa > Chordata > Actinopteri > Characiformes > Serrasalmidae > Pygocentrus > Pygocentrus nattereri. Next base: position 40,985,393 of record NC_051225.1, read on the forward strand.
GATATAATAAGGAATTATCATGACTGCATCGAAAGCAGCAGAAAGCACTGAAAAGCACATTGCTTTGAAGTCTGGAAAACAAAATCATCCTGAATTTAAAGCCGTATCAATAAAAACATATATTATATTATATTATATTATATTATATTGTATTATATTATATTATATTATATTATATTAAGGAAAGCATGAACTATGTTATCCTGTTATAAGTGAAGATATTGCAGTGTCCGTCATAAGAATGCAGAAAGTTTGCTGAACAAGTGTTGTGTTTAAACACAAACAAAAGTCGGGCTCTTATCTAATATGGTGAAGGCCTGTAACTACACTTCAGCACAGATGACTGACAGCTTTTAAAGGCCTCGGGGGCTGGAGCTCAAAGCTGCCGCAACACTATGGAACGTAAGGGATGAGAGAAACACACACCATTCATCATCCTCTGGGCTCTAAACGTGCCAGCAACAGTCACTTTTAGATGGAAAATATAGGCATCTTAAGTCAGAGGCCAGGAAAGTGTTTAATGAAATATCTGCCTGAATGCTGAGTGAGTCAGCCTCACAGTACGTCCAGAAACAGTAGCTTATCATGAGGTAAGGTTGTCAGTGAGTGTGGTACATGGCAAATGGCACGTTTTCCTGCTTTCCAACCGAAAATAAGTTTACACACAGTACACTATAAACTCTTTACTGCACAATTTATTAAACAAATTGTGTAAAATGAAACAAAATATAAAATGCCATTATTTTTGCACAAGCCGCACTAATGTTTTACTTTTTCTTTACTATAGATTAGTAGCTGTGCATTAAAGTGTGCAGAAGTGTGTTCTCTGTGTAGGATATGTCGTTATTTTCATTCAGAAAATCAACAAAATATTTGAGCAGGGCCGTCAAACTTGTGCACACAGCTGTCTCACAAATAACCGGATTGAGTTGAACTCATTAAGTCACGTTCTCTTCTTTGACTTTGCCTGACGAGGCTTGTAATAATTACTTTAAGTTGTAATTGACTATAATTATTTAACTTAAGTACATTTTTAAAATGGGTAAATTCAAGTCATTTCAACTTAATTTGTTTTCTGAACACATACAGGAGCCACTTCTATGTTTTTTGATGGCAGACTAAAGGTACACATGCACTGATTTATGTGCTCTTTACATGACTGCTTGAATATTCTGCTCACTGCCAAAATCAGAGAATGACTGCGTTATTAGCGTGCATGTAAACACACTCTGGTTTCATTGTGTGTGTTCACTTCAGGCAAACATGGTCTGTACTTGTCTGTAGTCGCCCTCCACCACTTCCACCTCAACTTTCCATATTTTAGAAGAGCGCACGGGACTGATCAGAACAGCAGGCATGGGCCTATTGGTGATTAGATGCCTCGGGGCGCCTTTTTGTTCACTTCAGCTGTGCTTCACTTTAATTGTGGTCCTGGCTCGCGGGTATTTCAGAGGCTCAGGTGTTGTTTGCGACATGTGAAATGCCTGAGGGGTAATCACAGGTTGAGTGAGTTTTAGAGCCCTGTTGTTCTGCCTGCAGCCGTGAATGACAGGTTGATTTAGGCTGTGCTGGAATCTCCATAACTCCTCATAAAGTAACACCTCAGGACCACTTCAAAGGGTCAGCCACACCTGAGGTGACAGAAGGCGTCGCTTCTTTATGTGCAGATAGCCAGATAGAGGGAGTGGAACAGAGGAATGGAGGGTAGGGGATCCAGTTTTGAGGGTCAGTAAAAGGTAATCCAGGACAAAAAAAAATTCACACTCACATGGGTCAAAAAAACAACTGCGTTAAAATGTTCAACAGGTAAATTTACATTTCCATTAATAGCGCATGTTCCTGTACATGGTAAGTTAGAAAGGTTCGAATGAAATCCTTTACACTGGAACACTAAAGAACCATGAGGAAGCGGGTAAAGGACATCGAACAACAGTCAGCAAGTCATTAAACGAATGCAGCGTCTACGCAAACCCTCCACACTTCACTGACAGGAAGGAAGAGGGAATGTTCTGCTTGGTCATGACAATAGATTGACTTTACTTTGATCTGTGATAAATCCTTGCCCATGTGAGGAGTCTGTAATTGACCTTTTGTTATTGGGATTAACGTCTCTGTGCTTTGTCCAAGCGGACTTTGTTCTATTGCCATTGTTTTTGCAAAGTCAATGTGAAGCTAATTAGTAGTGAATAGTGAATTTTGCACCGCTATGAAAGGGCTCTAAGCAAATAGTTCCATAAACCGAGTATTTGCTCTTTAAAAAGCTTCCTTAACTCCGGTTTTAATATACAGTCGTAGGCAAAAGCCCCTAAATTACACGTTTTGTTGATTTTCTAAATGAAATTGAAGTGTCAGCGCATTCTTTGTAGACGACAAAAGTAAATATGTATTATAATTAGCAAATTGTTGTGCATAATTTCTATTTATTTGCTGAGCTTAACATGCAAAACAAAACTATAATACATGCAAAAATGTTCTCATATTTGCATATGTGCCATTTTATGTATTTTTTCAATATGTTGAATTCAGCCAACAGTAATTGCACCTAAAAAACTCTGCAGTAAAACGTGCTGAACTCTGTTCTCTGTAGAGGATGTGTCTTTATTTTCACTTAGAAAATCGGCCAAACATATTTTTTGACCCAAACTTTCAAATTCAAATGTATATACCTGGTTTAAAGAAACCAGAAGTGTCTAACATTATTGCTAGCAATTTTGTGTATATGGCATTTCTGAGCAGAATGAAATGACAGTGGTGTCTGCGTTTCCACACGAGTCAGTGCCGTGGAGCAGTTTAAGCTAAAATGAGTAGTTATGAGCAAACCCGCTGTTTCTACATGCCCGTCAGTCCCAGAATACGCTTTTACTGCACAATACCATTCCAGCTGCTGAGTATTACGCTAGTGTGGCCGACAGCAGCTGGGTCAAAGACCCCTGTACAGGTGCATGGCCTCCAGAAGTGAGGTAGAGGCAGTAAGGGAGGGAGAGGTGATAAGGGTGGAAGCCGTTAGTCTGTGAGGGGTAAATTACTTAACTCTCCATAAAGCTACTGTTTCTAAAGAGAGGCCAATTTGACTAACTGCTCCATTGTAAATATAGCCTTCAGCTAATTATCATACGTGAGAAGGAGGAAACTCCTCGGGCTTCTAGAGCCGGATGGGGGAGGGGGCACAGAGCGGGATGGGTAAGAGGGGACAAGGTTTGTTCCGCAGCTGTAGCAAGTGATTAATTTGAGGAACTGATCTAACATCTTTTTCGTGGTAATCAATCCGGCACATTATATATTACCTAAATGTAAACAAGAAACATGCATTAAACTTTCATTTGCATTGTTGAGGCAAATGACATGTTTTGTTGATTTGTTGATAATAGGTTCCCATCCCGTTGCAGATTAGCCCATCTAATGCATTCTTGAGGCTCCACATGACAAATGTATCTCATTTTTAATGTCTTTTTTTTTTTTTTTTACTGATTTTAATGTAATTTATAAATGCCAGCTACCATTTCCACTGTGTCATAATTTTACTGATGAACTGACCAACAGACATCATCCAAATGACCTCTCCTTCTCTTTACTTAGGCTGAACATTAGGAACTTTTTTCTACTGTAGAGTCGTTTTTTGGGACTGTTCTCTCCATCTTTGTAGTTTTACTATACAAAATCATTTTGTCCTACTTTTCTGAACATTTCTGAAATTAAAAAGAACTAATTCATGGCATGATTGAAAGGTCTTGGCTTTAATTACAGTCGAATGCAAATGTTTGGGCGCCCCGGTCAAAATGACAACAAGCTCCTCCTCGCTTCTACACGCAACACATTTCTGCATATTTTAAAGCACAATTATCATTTTCTTGTTGAATGTAACTTGCTGGAAAAAACATAAAATGTGGCCTGTGCAAAAGTTTTGGCACATTTTATATATATATATATATATATATATATATATATATATATATATATCAGAAAATAAACATAAATTTTGTACTAAAATCTGTCCCCTGTGGAGGATGTGTGATCTTATCTTCGGGAGTTGTATTATTTAGGTCAAAATAAATCAGACAGAAGCACCTCTAGCTGAATGGCTCATGATTAATTTAGGCTCTGGCAGCAGAGTCCCATGACAACAGATTGCTCCTTGGTAAAGTTTCACCACAATACACACAGCTCTGTGGCATTTCTGGGCCTTCAGTGATTCATACAATAACATTTCGGTTACGTTAACACAGATTTAACTTGGATTGTTTCATGTTGATCATAGACACTATTATTACTAAACACAGACTCTTCTCACAATTACATCATTTATTTGAATGGGCACTTTCTGTTGGAGTGCATTGCTACTTCCAGCAACATGTTTGGAATGAAGGCTGTGCCACTACTCGGTGCTCCGTCCCGGCAGTATGAGGGATGCGGTCCCACTGGCCTGTGACTCAGCAAAGGCAATGAGCTCATTTCTCACAGTGTTGACTCTTTGTCAACAAAGCAGCTGCATTACTGATATCAATAAGAATCCAGAATGTTACAACGCTGCATTTTACACAACACAAACAGACTAAACGGTTTATTTTATTGCTTGTGAGCTAGAACACATCTGACGTTGCCCAGCAATGCCCAGCGTTCTGGCTGGCGCAACCAAAGGTTAACAAACTCGACTGATCTCTCACCCTGCACCTGGTCAGCAGACTGCTCTGTTTACTGCTCTCATGCCAAATTAACAAAACTTCATCGCAACATTTTCTAACAGACAGGCTCAGGCCCTCTGCAGCGTCTACAGCAGGTATGCAGGAAGCCGAGCTGACTGCATGAAAGACACAAACATATGCATCCAACAAATACAAGTGAACCGCACAGCCAATAAGAGATACAAAGAAATATTTACAAATTTTCAATTTTAAAATTTCTGTAAAATTAAATTGCTTTGGTTTGACACAAAATGCTTTGATCTAGAGAAACTAACCAGCCATCTGAAGAGTTTCATGTAAAAGCTCCTCATTTTATGAGAATCCATCCATTGCAAACAGGTCCATGCAGGGTGTTGAAAGGCAAAACCGTCTTTAAAAAATCTTTTTCTTTTCTTTCACATTCACAAGTATTTACCCAACATTGTACGTGAGCGCACAGAAGACACCTGCAGGTCCGCTATTCGTTTTAGATAGTAAATAAAATGGCAATATTTGTGCTGTAGACACAGAGACCCCTGGTTCCTATCAACACTACTGTAAAGAAATATGAGTAGGAATTTATTTTTTTTACAATTAACCATTTCATATCAATCTACTCCGATTGACATCTCAACAACTGAATTATACAGAAATGTAAAAGAATTGGTGGAATTCCACTTTAAGGCTCTTGTGTAATGTCCATTTTTTTATTGCTGCATCGTTTCGGATGTGTGGAAACACATCAGTGTTACAAATGAAACTTCAATTTCAGGGTAAATGCACAATTTCAGAATCAGATGCCATCAACAAAACACCATCACACAAACTCAAATATGGTGAAATGAATGTTTTAGCTCTGTAGCCTTTTCACCATTTCCCTATTTTACTCCAATAACTGCTTTCTATTACTTTTATTTTTACTTGACTTTTTTTATTTTTACCCTACTTTACTTAATATTTGTTTTTGTTTTCAGCTCTGCCATCCTCAAGCCCTTCTTCACTGGTCATTTTCTGGTCACACGGCCATGGTCAGCTGGATATTTTTGCTTGGCAGACTGTTCTTTTGTAGTTGAATGTTATGACTGTAGTAATTTGTAGTAGTTTTATTTTTGCGTATGGTCTCTGATAAAAAAAAAAAAAAGCATTGTAAACTAAAACTGAAAACCTAATAACAACAAATGAGGTCTTACATGTGACTCGCCCCCGTCACCTCACCCAAAGCCACAGACCTCACACCTGACTCACCAGAACACCCAGAGAGATTCTCTCTAAGCTAAGGTGTGAGGGGAAGAGCGAGATGGGGGAGGCCTTCTTTCACCCTCTTTGAGGAATAGAAAGACCCCCACCCCTGAGCTCCATGGGGCTGAAGAGGGGGCGGTGTCAACATCACATTGTGTATTGGAGTGGTAATTCAGGGCTTGGTGGTCTAATGCGCTTGTGAAGCACTTTTAATTTTCCCCAGTTTACGTCTGAAAGGAGCGCTGGGTAGCTTTCTTTCACAGCTGTCTTTGAAGTACAAGAGAGGTGCTGAGCTGGGGGGGAGGTCACTTTTTAATAGTCTGACCACCAGAAACGAGACGCAGAAAGCGGATATTGTTCTTACACTGTTGTGTTACAAGAGAAAAGTGTCACACACACAAATGGACTTTCTGCCATTTTTGCTTTTAACCATAACAGGTAGCCAATCTTTGCTGAGTGGACGTCTGATTTTGAAGTGTTAGTCGTGGCTGTTAAACAGCAACGTTATGAGTGTAAGATGTGTGCTAACAAATCTAGAGTACCACTGCAAATATACGCTTCATGGTACAGTAAAATCTGAGCTGAGCTAGAAAATTAAACGATGAATTTCACTGAGACAGTGACGGTGTGTAATGTGTGCATTTCTGAAGGCTGTCAGAGGCCAGTCTTTAATAAAGTTGTGTGAAGTAACATTATGATGCTGTACACAGTGGAAGCTACATTTGCCTTCCAGAAGCTGTACAGTGAAGTCAGGTAAATTGGGCCACTTATAGGCAAATTATTCTGAACTTGATTAAAAATAACACAATGTGACTTTCAGATGTGAGTTTTATCACGAGACTCCTCTTTCATTCTATGTTGAGAATGTATTACAAAAAAAAAGAAGCAAAACAACTTCTTAGTCCTGCAGCTACAACCCCAATTCCACAACGTCCCAACTTCACTGGAAGTGGGGTTGTATGTACCTTCAACACAACCCGGCTGTAATCAAGCAAAATGGGCGATGTGCTCAGCTAAAACAAGACAGTGAATCTTTACTGCAAAATCATCATTTTGAACAAAGAATCATTCTTTATTTAATTTTTAGCTGAAAATGGCGTAAAAAATTGTGTATAAACAGATGGTGTTTGTGCAAACACAGATGCATGGATCTGTATGTGGTTCTGTATGTGGTTCTGTATGTGGTTCTGTATGTGGAGCTGTATGTGGTTCTGTATGTGGTTCTGTATGTGGATCTGTATGTGGAGCTGTATGTGGTTCTGTATGTGGTTCTGTATGTGGAGCTGTATGTGAATCTGTATGTGGAGCTGTATGTGAATCTGTATGTGGAGCTGTATGTGGTTCTGTATGTGGTTCTGTATGTGGATCTGTACGTGGTTCTGTATGTGGATCTGTATGTGGATCTGTATGTGGATCTGTATGTGGTTCTGTATGTGGTTCTGTATGTGGTTCTGTACGAGGAGCTGTATGTGGATCTGTATGTGGTTCTGTACGAGGATCTGTATGTGGTTCTGTACGTGGTTCTGTATGTGGATCTGTATGTGGATCTGTATGTGGAGCTGTACGTGGATCTGTATGTGGTTCTGTATGTGGTTCTGTATGTGGATCTGTATGTGGATCTGTACGTGGTTCTGTATGTGGATCTGTATGTGGTTCTGTATGTGGAGCTGTATGTGGATCTGTATGTGGTTCTGTATGTGGTTCTGTATGTGGAGCTGTATGTGGATCTGTATGTGGTTTTGTATGTGGATCTGTATGTGGTTCTGTATGTGGATCTGTATGTGGTTCTGTATGTGGTTCTGTATGTGGTTCTGTATGTGGATCTGTATGTAGATCTGTATGTGGTTCTGTACGTGGAGCTGTATGTGGTTCTGTATGTGGTTCTGTATGTGGATCTGTATGTGGATCTGTATGTGGATCTGTATGTGGTTCTGTATGTGGAGCTGTATGTGGATCTGTATGTGGTTCTGTATGTGGTTCTGTATGTGGATCTGTATGTGGATCTGTACGAGGATCTGTATGTGGTTCTGTATGTGGAGCTGTATGTGGTTCTGTACGTGGTTCTGTATGTGGATCTGTATGTGGATCTGTATGTGGTTCTGTATGTGGATCTGTATGTGGTTCTGTATGTGGTTCTGTACGTGTGTATGAGTGAATTTGTTTTTACCACTATTACACTCATGTGAACGAGCGCCAATGTGTGCTGCATGTGAGAGTGAGTGTATTTATGAGCATCAAATATGAATCTTTTTCATTAATAAGAACCGCAGTAATACTCACTTAAGGTCAGTTCATAAGGTGGCCCTTTTCGGCTGAAATGAATGGTTGATTTTATCTATCATGTTAAACTAACCAAGTAAAAACGTTTTTTTTTTTCCCATAAAAAATAGTTTTTGAACTGTTATTGAATATGACACGTTTTTTATTAACATGTTGACTTCATTATTAAAAATTAAAATTTAGTATATCAGGACAATCACTGTGATTTACTTCACCACTCCACAAAGAAGGCAGTGCCCCACCCACCTTAGCAAACACTGACCCATCAATGGCCCAGTTTACCTGACTTCACTCCATACAACATTTACCTAAGGAACAACACTGTAAACAGTCACATCAAAACAAGCAAAAATCAACAGACATAAATAAAAATATATCCTACTATATGTGCAGCTGCAAGTATAAGTCATAAGGTTTAGCAATGAAAAGCAAATCTGAGCAGGTAAGACTACCAGCTGTTATTCACTGTTTCTGAAAAAAGAACTCTCTTCTGCTGAGATGCCAGTGATGGGAAAATAAATGGGAAGTGTTCCCTACATGCCATAATTCTTTAAAGTTAAACAACCATAAAGGCTAAGAACTCTGACCTTCACCATCAAACTAAGCAAGAAAAGCCAATGATGTGTGCAAGGCCCCGCTGGCTCGCCACATACTGATTATGATAAAATATGTCTCAGCTTCAGCCAAAAATAACTGTATGTCATCCGTGACACATATAGGGCCGGCATTTCAATAAGACCCCAATTTCCTTTGCACTAAAACCTTTTACCATTAGTCATAAAGCACAAAGAACAAGGGTCAGGACGAAACTGCTCAGCAGAATTAGTCTCGCTAGCATTTTCTTCAGGGCTCCTGTTAATATTTCTCTTAGGAAATCTTGGAGAGGATCTCAGGTGTTTCGTGCATTCTTTGATTTCGTTCTCATTTTTAAGAATTTAACTGATTTACAGAGTCCATTTTGATAAACATTAAGACATGTGCAACAACATGACAAGCATTTTTAACGATTTGATTAGTTTACAGCTTATATCTATTCATCTGTAGGACGTTTAGGCCTTGGTTAAGACAGAAGAGACAGAAGTCTCACACTTTCATGGTTAGCTGGTATTTGGCTATGTATCTAGCATTGTTAATTTAGCACTTGACGGCTTTGTAGTGAAGCCACAGCATGCAGCTTGCCATGCCCGTAAAGACCACCCTCAGGGCCTGCCTCCATCACTTTCACTGCCATATGTTTGCATACTTAGGAAAATACAGAGAGCCACAATCCGTCTTGAGCATTTGTTCTTAGCTATTTGGCAGGACACAATATTTGGTTGTGGTGGCCTATTTTTACTGCTTTAAAGACAATTTTACGGCATTATAAAAAACATTTTCATATTGTTCTTGTTGCAGTGAAAGTACAACTATGACTGGTTTTACTACAGTTACAATTAGATATTTTGATGACTAGGCTAACTCTTATTTCTCTGCGCTATGTCTGAATAAACACGGTAATGTCTGCTGTAAGACGACTGAGTTTTGAAGTGCTTGCTGTTTTATTCAGCCTGTATTGCAGGGAGACGAGAGGATCTTCTTTCATTATCAAGGGTCGTTTACAATCCCATAACACATTCCAACGCAAGGGGAACTGTCCCGTGATAAATTCTTCGCTATGCCCTTCACAGTTGTCGTAGCAGGACCATAAACAGCATTTATAATAATCTAGTCCAGAGCTCCCAGGGTGTTGATTAGCATGCAGAAAATGGGAGGATGGGTGAATATGCCTGAGGACCACTGATAGATCTTCAGTGCACATCATCAATATCATTGCAATATTTTAAAAGAACTGCAAACACATATCCGAGATCAGCACCCTTGTGGGATTATGGAACTCTTGTCAAATATGAACTATATTTGTTATAGTCAGACGGAGCTCTTCTACAATGTGGAGGACACAAGTTCAGTTAAAAACAAGATACAATATCATCGGATATTACATATGCAGGTTTTGCAAGACATCAGTCAGGAGCCTCGACATACGTATCTCGACAAAGTCAGACGCACACACTGTACTTCCGTCACCTCAGTGCAACATGACTATTCATCCTATGATTAGTCATAATTAGGGTAAGCATAAAAGGTCCACAGCTCCAGATTGGCAGAGTCTCCATTTACACCTCACTCATTACCCTGTTTAACTCTCCTCAGCACCCACGTCTTTTTCCCCTTAAGGAGGCCCTCAGTGTCCATAACTAACAACTATCCAGTGGCGTGTTTGTGAATGAAGATTTCATCATTATATCATGAACTTTCATCCAATTACATTTAGATTTTCTTATTATTTGTGTAACAAATAAACGTAGAATTTAAAATGTATTTACAGAGTCACTATTTTTACTGCAATAT